>NW_015150593.1:1104606-1105893 GCF_000732505.1 Cyprinodon variegatus
TTTTTTTTTAATGTACAAATAATGACATTGAATATTTTTTAGGTTAAAAATATATTCTGAATTTATTTTATTACTGAAAAAGTAAGCACTAATATACAACATTCAAATTTCAGAGGTATTTTTATTCAAATTCTGATGGCACATATTTACTTCCATAAATGAACCATCAGTCAGTTTTTCACCAGTTTCTCATTAGTTTCTTAATAGCAAAACATTTTATGGCCCCTTTTATGAATTTTCCACAGTCCATCTTTGGATAAGGTTCTACACATTAAGACCATCCAAATGGCGGCTAATGCAATGAGTGTGTTCGGCGTCATACAGTTTGGTCTATGTGCACAACCAAGTTTAAAAATTGAGGGTGTCTCAATTTTTAAACTAGGTTGAAATGCTTTTTTGGTCCTGAAGGTACGTGTTTTTTTTTATCTGATTGGAAAGAAATCCTGGACAACAGAGGTCTACAAAGCTCAATACATACGGCTGGTTTTAAATCGGCACCATGGGAGCGCTTGTCTGCAATCTCGACTTTAAGCATTGTAGACTGAATTAGTCTGGGGACTGTCATCTGGTCGTGGCTTTGTCTGCTTCTGATGCACGCAACATTGCAGGAGGATGTCTCTATGGATATTTTTGTTCGATTTATCTCAGTTTCACTGTTCTTTGCCTTTGCGGTCATGTTGTGTTTCCTTGTTTTATTTAAAGAATGCAGTATTTTCCTCTCAGTCGGGTTCGCTTCATGCTCACTGCACATCATGATTCAGTTTGCTTACTTTCACATCTGTCTGCTGTGACTTCATACCTACTTCCATGTCTCTGTTGTCCCATGAGTCCTTTAATATTTTTTTGTCCTATTTTTATTCCACTGTGTCTATTTCTACATGTCTAAACACTTCCATCTTTAACTTTAAGTCTTTTGGTTTTATGGAAACATGTTTTTAACAAAAAAACATTTAATTAGTCTGCCTCCAATCACTGGAAGATGAAATTTCCTGTTTTACTTAAATATACACTATAAACCTAGATAAGCTACCAGAACTCAAACATTTTTTTTGACAATTAGCTACAAAAACATTTTTATGTGATAAACTTAAAATCACAACTTATTAGAAATTTCTTCTATCATTAAGTTCTACTTCTCCATTAAGATTTAAGTTGATACTTAATAGTTAGTTGCACGTTTTATGGAAATAAACATTTCCATTTGCATAGAGTCCGTGTTTCTTTAATCCTTTTTTTTCACACAAGGACAAAAAATCTTTCAAACCTATAAATCAGTTTTCTTATTTT
>NW_015150593.1:1106974-1114299 GCF_000732505.1 Cyprinodon variegatus
TTCAACGGAAGGTTTCCAGATGGATATGCGGTGCAAATTCAGCAAACCCATCTGCCGGAGTCAGGTTAGCCACCTGTGGCCAAAACACAGAAGAACAGCACCCTTCTGCTTGTTCTCGTACCTCATGCCCATACTTAACAAGTTTATTTATACTTTTTTCACTTGTTTGCAAGGTGGGACGCTTTTAACGCAGACTTGCTTGAGGTCACATTTTTGACAGCGCTGTAACTTACAACCTAAAGTACATTCAAGGATGCAGGCTCATAGATGCATCGTTGTTAAACTACTGAAGTGTTATTCTGCTCTTCAAATGATGTTTTAATTGTAAAGGGACAAATAAAACAGCTATTTTAAATATATTTTTCAGTAAAAACACAGTTCTTTAAAGCAAAGCAGTCAGTGCAGTAACAGGAAGTTGTTAAATATTACGTTGGGACTAGAAATGTCACTTGGCCATGATGGAGACAACTGGTCAAGGAAGAAAAAACAGACATTTATTCTCAGTTAAAATTCTCAGGTCATTATAAGACATCTAAATATGTTCATATAGGCTACCATGGATACAGAGTCCCTACAATCAGTTCTGTATTTCATCCAGGAACTAAGTCTAGTGAAACATCCTAAATAGACTGACGGCCAGACAACGATTCTTCCCACTGAACAACAGACAACCTCATTAATTAGATGATACAAGCGCCTGATCTCAGTGAGTACTACAGTGGTCATTAGCATGCGAATAAATTAGACATGTATCTATCAAAGCTCCAAACAAAACTCAAACAGAATTAGTGAATGAAAAAGATCCTGCAGTTTGTCTTCTTTAAGAAATCTGTACAGATGGGATCTATTCCTGATTCTAAGACTGTTTTTCCTCCAGATTCACACATGTACGTCCAGGCAAAATCTGACATCTGTTATTTAGTTGGAGCTGAATCAATTTTATAATAGAATACAGTAAAGTGTGCCAGCTATTGCTAGTCAGCCCGATCTTAGCGGGGTTTGTTTTGCCTCTAAGCCATCATGATTTGGTTTGTTATGATTTTGTAGGAAAAAATACTACAAAGACAAACAAACCAAGTATGGAGCTTAGTAACCTAATTGTACATTTTTCATTTAAACATCAAGCTAATGAGAAGAAAACTAATTATGCATTTCACTTTTGCTGTTTAAGAGTGTTTTGTTTGACAGAATACAAGCATGGTGAGGCATTAACTATAAAACCACTGTAACACTGCCACGGTAATTTAGCAGGGACTCTAACTTGCTCCTTTTAGTTCCAGCCCCTCCGTATGGAGGGTTTGAAGAGGTGTCGTAATGAGCACAGAGAGATGTAATAGAGCAAAGTCGTTCTCAAATGCCGCTCAGGGAAATCACGGAACAATAAACGTGTGCCAAATCTTTTTTTCTCACTGTTTCTCATAGCTTCCGTAATCACACTGAGACACACTTTCTTCCTCATTTGTTCATGAAGGTTTTGGTTAGAGGCTGTCTGCCAAACTAATTTACCCGTAATGAGATCCAGACGAGCTGTTGCAACAGAGGCTGACAGCTAACTTTGCAGATTACTGATCACTTCCCCTGTTTTGTTCATTTCCTCCCTGCCTCCTGCTGACTCTGTCTCACTGTTTGCTGCTTGTGAACTCTATAAACACCGAACACTTTTATATCTCTGGTCCTCACTTCTGTCTCTCAGCTGCTATCACATCTGCTAGAGTTTATATATCCGCACCTGAAAATGTGAGGTTTGTCAGGAAACTCTGAGGACGAAAGAGAAAAGGCCATACTCCACTGACTGTCCCCAACTGTAGGATTCTCCTATCTAAGCTCTGTCAGGCGGCAGGAAGCGCTCTGTAGTCACCCTGACACCTCAACTAGATATCAACATGTGTGCTTTCATGTACATACTGCTGTAAATGTAGAAAAGGAAAGCAGAAGTTTCTGAGCCGGAAATAGAAGTGCTCAACGAGAGCTTATACACCCCTGCTATACACAGCTAGTCGTTGTGCAAGAAAGGACAAAAAGAAGAGTTTAATAATAGATTAGAAAAAAAGAAGAGTGAGGTCTGGTACAAATATCTTCCCATAACTTGCATAAATATAAATATGCATTCAAAATTAAGCAGAAATAACCTGTTACACATGACGTAATTCAAACCAGGAAATGGAAAGAGATGGATTACATTAAAATAAATATATATTAAAACACTACTGGGAAAATATATGTGGCAAATAAAGGGAGAATAAATGTTAAAATGTGCCACTTAGAAACCTATTTTACCATTTGCCTTATAATTTCTTGGTGTCTGCTTATAGTCAAAACAAGTAGCTTGTAAAAGAGTTATCCTTGGTCATCTAAGAGCAAAATCTAGAATCTATGGAATCTATCTCTGTGAGGCAGGAAACAAAGTTTTTAGCACAACATGCTTCACTACAGTGGTGGCAGCATGATGCTGTGGTGATAAGCTTTCTCAGCAGGAAAAGTGACTTTGCAGAAGAGGGATAGGAACATAGCTGGAGTTACAGCATGGGCGTAGGTTTGCATAGGGACCATAGGGACATGTCCCTACCAAAATGTTTGACTGATCTATTTGTTCCTGTAATTGTTGGCAATTACAGGTGAATAACATGTTTATAATTTACAATACAGCATTGTTGCAGCAGTAGTGAAGTTCTGGATGGAGAATATTGATAGATGAAAACATGTTTTCTAAATGCATCTAAAATGCAACATTTGTATATATTTTTTTACAATTTTTGTATAATTTCTACTCTAAGTGGGTCACTCTGTGAGCTAAAGACATGTTTTAGAGTCTCTATACGAGTAATTGATTACTAAATTTGGTGACATTATTTCAATAATTGATTAATCCAATGAATTGTTTTAGCCCTAAATAAAATACATGGAATGAGTTAAACAGAATAACTGCATCCTAGATGTACAACTTGTTAAGTGAGGTTAACAAATTAAATGCTCAGTGTCAGTTCCTCTTCTAGTTCCAGGGCACATGTAAATACAATGCATTTATTTGGCGCCCCTTGAATCTAATATTTCATTTTATTTCATGATACAAAGAGAACATTTAAAAGATCTTCAAAATAAAAAAAAGTATAAATCCACATATATATGCGTGTTAGACTATATTCTGTTAAATTGGCACATATTTATCTACTTAGTCGCTGGTAATTTCAAATGTAAACCTTTTCAAAATGAAAAAAGTCCTAATTCCTCATTCATCAGAGCCAGTTAAGCTTCAGTCATTGATAAACAGCATCTAGTGTGTGTAGTGCTTATGAAATTTGTATAAACGTAGCAAGAAATGCTGCTTTTCTCTTTAAACGTAACACACCCCGATTTTCCCGTCAAGCATTAGAAAAACAAGCATGCATATTTTTGCATAGGACCAATGACAACAGACCAATAGTGTCCCTACCAAAGTTCAAGTCAAACCTACGCCCTTGAGTTACAGTGTCAGTTAAAGTGATTAAATATAAATGTATGCCACACTATTCAGATTTGCATCAGTGAAAACAGGAAGTCCCTTCCCCCTGTTGCCCTGTGTTGTTTTTTTTCATAAAAACTCACAGTTTTACATTAAAGTCTGTGCCTTTCACTTGATAAAATGAGAAAAGCCTTAATGGGTATGATTGCATTTTCCAAGACGCAGTATTCCCTTCTTTAAGGTCCCATGCAGTGTTAATCCTGTGGTTATAATTCCCAGACGAGGAGCCTGAGCAGAAAGACATCTTTTAGTTTAAATCCTCCCACAGTGCTTTTCACCACACACAGACAACGGGAGAGAACTGGCTGTCAACACATGACAGGGTGTCGATAATGAGCTGACAATGTCTGGCTTCACTCCACAAGTGTCGCTGTGAAGCGGCAGGCTGCCTCAGAAAAGGCAAAGAGGAAATGCAGATACCATTACACTTTGAGCTACACATACACATGTTGACTTCTCAAACAGCTTTTTGTTTTCTTCACAGTCTTTAGGATCATTAGGTTTTCTTTTTTGTTTTTGGCAAATGGGGGACAGGTCGTTGCTTTTCTTTTTGTTTGTTTTATAATCAGAGTTTATTGGACTTTAATGCTCTTTGTCATTATTAGGTGATGAATTTTGGGCTTGTGTTTTCATGGTTTCCATGTTGTTTTAATTTGTCTTAACAAGTCTTTATTAAGTTTTATAAGGTTCCTTCCTTTCCTGGTTTTAGGCTATTTGTTTGCTCTGTCTGTACATTTCTATTCATTTCTCTTTAATTTGGTTATAAGTCTGAGTTTTCCTATTGATTAGTTCTCCTTCCTAAGTCTCCTTGCACTCTTTCTCACTCAGCTGTTTCATATTATCTCCTGATCACCTCACCTGTATTATAATTATGTCTCCCTCTCCACTGGTCTCACAGAATACACTGGAAAAACGATCTAGAAAAAAGTAAATATTTCTTAAATTAAGTGTATTTACCCTAATTTGAGTAGGTAAATGAGATAGTTTGCCAAAGGAATGAGTATTTTTTCTCTTAAAATAAGATAATTAGATAAATATGCACTTGAAATAAGACAATGCCGGTGTCTTTTCTTATTTTAAGTGTTAATATTCTTGTTCTATTGGCAAAATGTCTGTTTTACTTCCTCAATCCAAGAATAAATGCACTTATTTTAAGAAAAAAATGACTTATGTAGATTTAGATTTTTTCCAGTGTATATGCTAATCCATTCTGAATGTTTGTTGCTGATTCTTGGTGTTTTTTCTGCCTTATTCTCTGTTTTACAGTAAATTACTAAGCCTGTCTCTTCCCATTACTCTGCTTCTGCTTTTCCTATTCTATTGCTCTGAGTCCTCATTTATTTTTATTAATAATAAGCTGTTTTTGTTCAGGCAGTTTCTAGACGCGGGTCCTTCACAGACCGATTTATGACAGTAATGCTCTATAATAAACCTCTGAGGCCTTTACAGAAACATTGCCTTAATACTGAGAATACATTTCAGACAGTTTGATTCCTAGTTAGGTGAATTAATTCACTTGGTTGCACTGGATTTTATTTAGCCGCATCAAAATACGAGGGGCTGACAGCAAATGAATGTCATAGATTTCCAGATTTGTACTTGAAAAACCTTTTAAAAGTCATGGATCTTCTGCTTTTATACCGGTATGCACTACTTTCTGTAGGTTTTCCTTGAACCAGAGCAATAATTTTACTGATTTAAATAAAATTTTCAACTTTATATGTCCTTTTTTTATCCTTTTTTCAATTAATTTTCATTGTATCACCTGTTTGTAGAGCACTGCGTCTTGGAATATGGCTAAATACTGGATCTGAGGTAATCGGAGGTCACATTTTGAGCTATTTCAAATACTTTGGCTTGTCAGGTCCAGTGTGTTAAAGATTTACTGCAGTTCTTAAACGATTCTTTCTTCTTAGGTGACAGTGGTCAAGTTGCAGAGCTGCGAGACAAACATTCAGCTGCCATAATTTGTTAGTGGATACGCAGGAGGGATGAACAGAGCTCGATAATTACTCAGCAGTGACAGTGTATCATTGTCACTGTCAGCTGGCTGTGTAATGGATCCTCAGAGCTATAAAAGATAGTGATTCAGCCAACAATCCACTTTTTCTCTGCTGGGTTGTCAGCCTTTAACTTCGAGCATCGCCGTTGCACCCCGTGGTTGCCTAGCAACTAAAGGAAATTGGAGGTGCCTTTGAATTAGGACATTATGAGAGGTGATTAGTATATTGGTCTTAATGACAAATGTCTCCATAAACTCTCTCTTTTTTTTTTTCTACTGCTATTTATATCTCTTCATTACTGGAAGTTCTAATTCTAGTCTCAGACTCTGCAGCGTCATGGAGCTTCTGGCTGAGGTGGATGGCTGAGGCCTGTGGCATTACGTATGCTACGTTTGTGTGCTAGTGCAACATGGAGGCAGAGGAAAGGAACTGTGACTATTTCCATGACACCATAAACAGGAAATAGGAAGGGCGCTGCACAACCAGAGGAGGACGTGTAAATGTGGGTAAAAGCTGCTAAAGGGTACAGAACAATCCTGAGAGGTTGTCATACAAGTTAAATCGCAGTACATACTTTTGAGAACCTAAATTAAGTTAAGAAAAGACTCTTGTTATGCATATGTAAGCAAACAGAGACAAAGTTTTGTTTTTGTTTTAACTGCATTACTTCTTAATGCGGGTCTAACAAATAAACTCCCCCAAAAGAAATACATGTTTGTTCAAATAAGGCCAAAAAATGATGAAAAAACCCCAAGCGCTGCAACATGGGTAGAATTAAAGACTTCTATGTTCACAGATAACACTTTTGATGTCCTTTGTTTCATTCTGAGAGAAAACAAGACACAGCGGCGGTCCTTTTGGTGGCCTCCTCCAGGTCCTTATCCCCCTACTGTCGCCATGCCAACCTATGTGGTAAGGAGGCTTTGCTGTGGGCCCCAAAGAAACTTGATGAGGTCCTAGGATAATTAGGAGCTTATTATGGAGCCCAGTGAATAGGCCAGTGGGCTCCAGCAGCCACACAGGACTGCACAATAGAAAACACAGAATTGGAGCTCAGATCAAAGAGAAGCGCCCGATCGTATGATAAAGAGCAGAGAGGGATCTGAAAGGAAATATTGCTCTACATTCACACCTACAAATATAGCTCATAATCCCTGTTTTTAAGCCTCTGTGTGTGAGAGTGTTTGTGGGGGAGCTGCAGTGTGTAATAGGATCTCTGCATCACAAAAATCAGAGTATTTTTTCCTATACAGGCGACTTGGGTTTTACACAGATGTATGACACGAAGCTGGTCCTCCCACTCACAGACACATAGACATGCATTCAAACCGTTTCATTGGACCTATGTAGAACAAGAGGCCTTCTGTTACTTACAGGTTCTATGTGATTTTATCTGATCCAATCAATTATCTGAATCAGAAAAAAACCTCATTAATACCATTACTAGACTTAAGCTTTTAGTAGTTCTGTCCACACTAATCAAGACTACGGTAGTTCAAACAGAGCCAAATGACACAAAGCTTTACATTTTCTGTTTTATTCAACCTATTCTCATTATGAGTGCGTATGAAATCGTACGAAAAGTTATGCACCGTAATTTCGTGCGTTTTGGACGTTTTTTCGTCATATGCGCATGCGCATCTGATGCACCATTCACGAATATAGAATATAAATTACAATTAGCCCTAACCCTGACCCTAACCCTAACCCTAAGATATAAAACAGCAATCTACGTAGTTAGAGACATGAATAAGTGATGATTGCACTGTTTTTCCCATTTTTACATCCTTCCGTGGAACTGCTTTTTTTTTCTGTCTGCCAGC
>NW_015150593.1:1116569-1133622 GCF_000732505.1 Cyprinodon variegatus
GCTGCTTAGAAATTAAGTGTTAACGAGCAGTTGGACAGGTGTACCTAATAAAGTGGCCGGTGAGTGTATATTGCCAAGGGCAAACAACAGGATTATGAGAATCTATAGGAGCCATATATGAGGATCATAGGGACTGAAGGTGGAAGTTATTCATGGGTGTCTTGAATGGACATCTTGACTACAGTTTCTATTCATATATTAGCCTTGTTATTTTTTTCTGCCTTAATCTAAAGGGTTTTGTATATTCTTGTAACTAGAAAAATGCAGGTTCGAATGGTGAATGCATGAGTGAATGTAAGTTGGTAAAAGTACATGTTACAAGGTTAAGTTTGTTGTCTGTAAGTTTGTTGTGTCATAAAAGAGAAAATTCAATAAAATATATTGAAAAAAAAGGCAGAGATGGACTGAAGGTGAGATGCAGTTTTTAGACAAATTTAAATACATTTCCTTAGACATTTCAGAGTAAAGGGAACAACAGGCAAGATTCTAATGGATTCTTTTATTCTAGTTAATTAATCCTGGGGCTTTCATTGAAAAAGGGACAATAGATTCTGACCTTTTTAAATGTTACTTCTGAAATAAATTGGACCAGGAAACTTTAAACAATCTTTTATCACCCAACTGTAGTGAAGTTACACGTATTCCTGATCATTGCTGGTTGATGTGAATCTAGTCCACTGCTGCTGTACGGTGTCTCTGATTTGAGGTAAGATGGGTTATTTATTATACGGTATTCTCCATACCTACAATTGTCTTTCTATAACCGCAACCCGCTCTGCCCATTCTAATGCAACCTTAGACATCAACAAAAGTGCTGTTGTCCCCCTAATCGTCTCTAGCTGGATATATTTTTCTATTTAAGACCATTGTCCAAACATTTTAGAATTAGACTTTGTTATGGTTCTCCCCATTTGGGACGCTGAGTTTTTAGTTTTTGTCATGATTCTATCTAAAGCTCGGACCTACATGCAGAGAAACCAATTCAGAGAGACACTGGTGAAAGGTTTAACAGGTTTATTGAAGAGTTAAGGCTCGGTGCGGAGTTGCTCGGAACTCAGCTCAACCGGAACTGGAAGGTGAAGGGAAGACAAATGATTAGTTCAGGCTCAGTGGGAAATTTCATCTGTGGACATGGAGAAGAGGATCTGGTGGTTGACTCATGTTTCCAGAGAAGTTGTAGGATCTTTGACTCCAATCTGTGTGCTGTTTTCCAGTGTTATTCTGATTCGGTGGAGGGCGGAACAGGGTTTACCCAGAACTCGGATGGTTGTTGGTGAACAGAGAAACTGACTGCCACTCAGATTTCCTGTGGTACTTGAACGGGTCATAATGGAGATGATTCCCTTGCTCAGAGAGTTAACTCAACGTCTTCTTCAATTAAGAAGGATCCAAACCTCCTGTTTGAATCCCCAGCTCGGTTTGAGGCTCAGTTGATTCCTTCAGGGAGAGAAGGTCCGAAAAGATCCCGTTTGCAGGAAGACTTCCTGCCGAGAGGCAAAGACAAAAACGAAGTTAAAACTCAGGTAGAACAAAAACTCAGTCTTATTTAGCAAAAACTCAGCTTGGCTAGAGTACCCAAAATCTGGCGTTGAGGTAGTGGCAATCAGCAGCTTAAGAGCAGTCCGCTAACGAGGTAACCATCATCAGGTGTGTGAGGAGGCGGACCAGAACCAGGCGCCCCCTGCTGGTGGAAGGGAGAACCACACAAAAAAGAGAAACACACAGAGTGGAGTCCTGACAGTTTTCAGTTATCAGTCGTTCTGTTTTGTTGATCATTGGTTTATTTTTCCATTATATTTAAGCAGTCTTTAGTTGCTCTCTGTTGCCCCCTTGTGTTTGTTTCCTTTCCCCTTGGCTTCCTTCTAGTTAGCTCTATTCACACCTGCTCCATACTCACCTCATTAGCCCCTCCTTTCTTCTGTTCCCCTTATATTCTCCACCTCTGCAGTCACTCACTGCTGGTTCCTTGTTGTTGTTTGCTGCTTCCTCATCTCTGGCTCCCCATGTGAGTTTCCCTTGATGTTTTCTGGTCATTTGTTCCTTTTTATTTTTGNACCAAAACTAACCAGAATTAAAACAAAACAGACTTAACAAAACCCCAACCAAGCCAATACAAACCAAACTAAATGGGGTTCTGAAGAGGGAGGGGGAGAGGCCTTCCCTTCTGCTGCATGCATAGCAGCTTTAAAGCAACAGAGCACCAATCAGGGCAAAACCTAACACCTGCAGCAGGTGTTAGATTGGAAAAATGGCAGAGACCCACTGCAGCCGTAACACCCGCACAGACTCAGCAAGGTGAAATATTTCTCATTAGTTTTGATTCATATTGAAATGATATCATCTCCTGGTCACTGCCAATCTGTGAACTGCACTTCTATAATGGGACTTTGTTACCACAGGGGGTGAGCCTTGGCATTTGTGCTGCAATAAAATACCTGACACGATACTTGCGTCATGAAACGATATTATCACAATATTGCAATATCACTATATATTGCGATATTGTTCCCTGCTGTCATAATTAAATGTATAGATAAAAAAATGAGTGCTGTACATATTCATCAGAGATCTATTGCACTATGCTGGAGGAGCATGGATGCCCCCCTCCATTGCACTCTGGAGGAAATAATGTGCAGGTTCACTTGGACTGAAAAAACTAACATACACTCACCGGCCACTTTATTAGGTACCCCATGCTAGTAACGGGTTGGACCCCCTTTTGCCTTCAGAACTGCCTCAATTCTTACCCAAAATCTTGCGTCGAGGTAGTGGCAATCAGCAGCTTAAGAGCACTCCGTTAACAAGGTAACCATCATCGGGTGTGTGAGGAGGTGGACCAGAACCAGGCGCCTCCTGCTGGTGGAAGGGAGAACCACACAAAAAAGAGAAACACACAGAGTGGAGTCCTGACAGTTTCAGTTATCAGTTGTTCTGTTTTGTTGATCTTTGGTTTATTTTTCCACTATATTCAAGCAGTCTTTAGTTGCTCTCTGCTGCCCCCTTGTGTTTGTTTCCTTTCCCCTTGCCTTCCTTCTAGTTAGTTCTATTCACACCTGCTCCATACTCACCTCATTAGCCCCTCCTTTGTTCTGTTCCCCTTATATTCTCCACCTCTGCAGTCACTCACTGCTGGTTCCTTGTTGTTGTATGCTGCTTCCTCATCTCTGGCTCCCCATGTGAGTTTCCCTTGATGTTTTCTGGTCATTTGTTCCTTTTTATTTTTGTATTTTGCCTCAGTTACTCATTAAATCTACAAGCTTCACCTCAGCCGATTGATCTCTGCATTTGGGTCCTCAAAAACCTCCACCCCACCTTGGCAGACTTACACTTTATTGTCATTTTGTAAACACAGAGTGTATACAAGACGAAATCTAGTTAGGTACAGCTCTCATGAAATTTCAATTTCTTAAAGTGCAGCAGTCATAAAATGTAAACATTGAGAGAAAAAACATGGTGCAAAAAAAAAAGCATTGATATGGTCAGTTTGATCCAGAGATTTTGATATGATTTACAGTTTTTTTTAACATTCCGTATTTTTTTGTTGTTGCTTTTTTTTCCTCAACATTCAGCTGTCTGATGGCAGTAAGGATGAAGCTGTTATGGAATCTGCTGGACCTGCATTGAATGCTGTGAATCCTTTAGAGATGGTTTTGCATGAAATCCCCAATGACTTCTGTGCTATTTGTGTAAACGGCATTTAATAAAATTTACCTAATAAAATTACAACTGGATTTACATCAGCATTATCCTCAAGACCAAAGTATGCCATTCCTAATTTAGCTGAGAATTTTCTGCTTATTCAGGAGAAAACCAACAACTTATTGGTACAGACCCTTTAAACTGACAATGTTCCCCTCAGATTGGGAGAACAAGGACTGCTTTGATTTAAATGAAGTAAAAGGGGACTATAAACTAAAGAAAAATGCCAGATTTTGTAAGTCTGATGCAGAGGCTTTAGGTTTTATAATTAGCAGAATTAATCACTGTAGTCTCTATATTTGGGTGTTTTTAAAATAGCTACAGCCTCAGCTGTAAGAATGCTGACAAAGACTGGAAAGCAAATAAATATTTCAAAGTCTCTTCACTTCATAAAACTGAATTTTTAATTTGATTTTATGGCACTTTTATTGATGTATAAAAGCATTATTTTTAGGATCTTTGTGACTTTGAGATTGTTTTTTGTCAGTAGTTTCAGTTCCTTTGTTTTATTAGTGGATTCTCTTTCTTTGTAGTTCAGTTTATCTGCGTGTTTCCTTGTGTCCAACGTAGTTATTTCCTACATCGTCTGCAATGTTTACATGGTTTTTGTTAATATTCCAAAGTCAACTTCCCCCCAGATGAACCAGTTTATTGTTTTCAGCAGCAGAAAATTTAGTCAGACTCATCTGTTCATTGTAGCTGACTTTTTCCTGCAGATGTGTACAGTCACTCCTCGCAGGATTATTCTGCTGCTACAGGTTCCTCTTTAGATAAAAGGTTCTTCTGAAATGATTGTGTTTACCTCTGTTTACCTCTGTTTACCTGTGCTTAAGCCCAATACAACTCACACAATTCTATTTGTCATACTTGCTTGAACAGACCTTGCTAATTAATATCCCCACATATTTACACATCCATGCTGTCTATATTAAGGTTATGCAATCTTCTTTCCTCTTTGAGTTCCAGAAGGATAATCTTATCTGTTTCTTGTTCAATGTGCTGATCCCTGTGACATGCTTGTTTCCTCTTTTGCTGCGCATACACACTTCTATTGTTTATGTATCACATCAGCTTCGGTTTTAGCCATTCATTGTAGTGCCATTGTTCTCACTGTGTATTTTGAAAATGCTCTAGTTGCAAAAAGCGGTGACTTAGATGTTTCTTCCCTTAATTTACAGAAAAACCAAAGTATACATTAAATCAATTATAGTTCTGCAAATCATTAAAAAGAACATCAATACATGCAATAAATGTGTTTAGTTATTTACCTCTAATTACATAGGGGACTCCTGACTTGCAGATGCAAATAACCTTCCCTCCCCCCTCCTATAACACAAAAAACTACTTCTGAAAAGAGCATGAATTATGTACAAATTCTGTGCAACAAATCACCAGCAGGGGTGACCTCAGCGCCACGGCCACCTTTTTATTTCCTCCCCTGGTTAAGATTATTAAAAATAATTGTACAAAATTTGCATTTTTTAATACTTGTACAAAAAACGAAACTATTTACAAAAATGTGGAAACCTGTGTAACAGAAAGCATGAATGTGGACATCTTGTTGTTTGGTAGGGAGCCACAGTGACAGCAGGTAGGAGGAAGGACATATGATAAGACTCCATTGTGGCTCTAGGATGCAGCAGCATATCACATATTAACTCTCCAGTGTTTTAACAGAGACACATTTTTGAGGACTTGTTTTATTTTTGGCAGAGATCTCCTGTATCTCACCAACTGCTTTGGACTGAAGGGGAATTCTAAGACAGAGCTGTTCTTCCTGATTGGCTTATCTAGTTGCTTCATCTCCACTGTAGATAAGCTGCTGTTCCAACATGCAATACTTAAAAAGAGGGTTTACACCGCCACACAATAAAAAAAGGCCTCAGGCTGCGACTACTACACCCTTAAAGACAGTCTTCAGGCTTCTCAGCAGTTTTAGTCTGATCTGCCCTGATTTTTCCTGTTAATGCTGTTTCTGTTGTGGCTACAGTTCAGTTTAGCGTTCAGGCAAACACCAAGGTACGTATTAGGACTGATTTATACTCAGAGACCAGGTGTCTGCGTGTGTGTTGCAGACAGTTAATGCAGATATGCCCCCCCGACACTCTTGTGCACCTCTCCAAAATTGTAGGTGACCGCAGACAGTGCCCCAGACAGGAGGCCTCTGATTGGTCAAATCTAAATCCGCTCTACATGCGTCTCCTGTTTAGTCCCTTACCGTCTTGTTTTGTTTGTATGACCGCCATTGTGGAAAACGACTCGTGGAGATGGACCAGCTAGAAGAGTGAGGTGCGCCAGAACACTGGGACCCTTTTTCCACCTGGATCCCCGCTGTTTCGCCCTCATGTTCCTCCGTTGTCTCACAAACCTGCCCCCACTTCCTCACCGCCTCGGCCATATCTAGACTCACAGCTAGTTAGTGATTGTCCCTCTTGAGTTGTGGCGTGGAATAACAAAGCGCAGACCACACTTCAATATTGGGCATAAATCAAATATATCTGCGACAAGCTCACTGTGACACACTGCTACGGGACGATAACCTGCCCTTAATACTGAAAAACCAGGTCGTCTGCGTGTGTGTCGCAGTTAACGCAGATATGCCCCGCCCCCTCTGTAGACACTCTTGTGTACCTCTCCAAAATTGTAGGCGACTGCAGACAGAAGGCCTCTGATTGGTCAAATCTACATCAGCTCAACACGAATCATATTTCCTGTTTGGTACCTTACCGGCTTGTTTTGTTTGTATGGCCGCCATTGTGGAAAACGACTCGTGGAGATGGACCAGCTAGAAGAACGAGGTGCGTGAGAACGCTGGGACCCTTTTTCCACCTGGATCCCCGCTCTGTTTCGCCCTCATGTCCCTCCGTTATCTCACAAACTTGCCACTTGCGTTTTTCCACTTCCACATCACCACAGCTAGTTGTGCAGTGTTGCCAACTCAGCGACTTTGTCGCTATATTTAGCGACTTTTCAGACCCCTCCAGCGACTATTTTTCAAAAAAGCGACTAGCGACAAATCTGGCGACTTTTTACGGTGTCACTGGCGGCTTTTGGAGACGTGAAATGTATCGTTCATACTCTTGTCCTCCAGTGGCAGCTGCTGCCTAGGGGCGCCTCCCCCATCCCAACCCCGAGTCCCTCTCAGCGCTGCAGTCAGAGCCGCAGGATGTTTACCCTCAGCGTCCAGACTGCAAATGAAGCGTGCATGCTGCAGGATTTCCTAATTAAAATATATAAATAAAAGATTTTTATAAAAAATAAATAAATAAACATTAATAGACAGAAAAAAGTAGCTCTTTATATTTTTTAGTCTTTTTGCCTTTCTGTAACGACTTTATTGCTCCCACAGCATCGATAACATGCACATCACTGCCAGTGGCAGATTATGCAGATTAGGCGATGACGTCATTTAGCGACTTCTAGCGACTTTTAGCACAGCCAATAGCTACTTTCCTTACTGAGGAGTTGGCACCACTGGCGTTGTGGTGTGGAATGAAACAGCGCAGACCACGCTTCAATATTGGGCATAAATCAAAAATATCTGCGAAAAGCTCTCCGCGACACACTGCTGCGGGAGAATAACTAGCCCATTAGCGTCCACTGCTTCACTGTCCAGCACCTTAGTGCTGCTAAGTGTTCTCCACACTAATCAGTCATCCTTATTATAGTTGGTATACTGTCATTAGAGGAATTATAATTTCTCTAGATAAGTTGTAGCTACCTATTCATTTCTCTATCTGATCTTTATGTAGTTTAACCTCTTGTAAAGTAGTCTGTGTTACACTTGTTGACAAATACAGTAGATTTCTCCAGCTATCAGTTGTCTTCTAACTTACAGCTTACTTCTAAAAAGCAATGTTTGATCAATAAATGTCCATTTCTTTTTCCTTTTTGGATATTTTCTAATTTTTACTTGACAGCCTGCTCTTTGCAACACTTGATGTCTCTGACAAATAAGGATAAACAGTTTCAACCTCTGCTTAACATTTGGCAGGCAGACTTTGTCTGGTGAAAATTCTCTTTTTCATAATAGAAAATACATTTGACAGCTGAGGCGAGAGTGTTTGGTTTTCATTCCAAAGCGGTTGCTTTACTGGCTTCAGTAGTTGAACTTTGCATTGAGGTTACAGGTTCCCAGCTTATGACTCATTCACGAAAATCCGCTCTGCATCTGTGCTGTGCAGAGAACAGTCAACATGTAGCTTATTTAGCAACTAAAAAGAAGATTTGGAGCAAACTAAAGGGGTCTATGGTCTTATCTCTTTGTCAATTGTTGGAGCCAATAAAAAAGATGTAGTGTGATATGTCCTTTAGTATGTTACCTTTTTTATTAGAACAGAATAGCTTTATTTCTACACTGGTCAGCAGCATAGGACAGTTCAGAATTGCTTAGTGTTCCTCTTTGGTTTTTCAAAGTCTTCACCACAGAGATTAAACAAACCGCTGAAGTGTGCATTTCCCATTTATCTGAGCGATAAAAGCGACATCACTGACCACACTAGTTGTTTGATGATGCTGAACTCTGTCTTTTTTTAAAAGTGATTTAATTGGAACTGAATGCATCCCTAATCATCTGCCTTCTGGGAAGCGAAATCAACATGCCGCCTCACAGATTGATCATGCTACAGACGGCTTTCTGGATCAAAGCTGTCATCGTAACCATAAACAAATTTTGAGATGTAATATTAATGAGCTGCAAAGAAAAATGTAGCCAACATGTAATGAAGATGCAAATATTCGTCTCTGTGACAGAATGATGGGGTTCCTGCTGCAGGATTTCTATTTGGTTTTTACTGTTTTGTTTTTATAAAGCACCAACTCAACCAAACAGAAACCAATATCTCATAGAAAAAAGAAATGCTTGAACCACTTTATTACAATGGAGTCAGTATTCTGCAGCTGTGTTTTTTTTTGTGCTTGAGCCTGATCAAATTAACAGTGAAACGCTTATGACCCCTGCTGGTCATATTAGTGAACTCCAAACACAGTTGGAGCCCAAAATGAAAAACAAAGGAACTTTATTTAAGTTTTCTTATTCAGTTACTTCAACCAGAATAAGAAAGACTCAGAATTCACTTTCTCTTTGCATAACTTCTTCCTCTTATATATAAAAGGAAAGCAGATCTGATATACCGGCGGGGGAGTGAGGCATAGTGGGTAGGGCATTGCGCTTGGAATCCACAGGTTCTGAGTTCAAGCCCCACTGCCCTGTACTGACACTCTGGGACCTGAATGAAGTTGCCCCCCCCCCACCTTCTTCAAATTAGACAAAATTAGTGTAAAACGTTTGTGCAGAAAAATTTTTCGTTTGTGCCGCTATCGTTTTAAAGATATAAAGAAATATTTCTAGAGGTCATCAAAGGTCAACCAGCACCCCTTCTTCAAATCAGAAGAAATGGGTGTCAATTAACTCAGCTCCGTTTGTGCAGCTAAAAAATTTCGTTTGTGCTGCTTTGGCTTTGAAGATATTAATGAAAATGTAAAGGTCAAAAGGTCAACCAGCCCCCCCACCTTCTTCAAATTAGATTAAAAAAATTTGTGTCAAACGTTTGTGCAGCAAAAATTTTCATTTGTGCCGCTACCATATTAAAGATATAAAGAGATGTTTCTAGAGGGGGCTTGTTGACCTTTGATGACCTCTAATTTAAAGAAGGTGGGGGGGCTGGTTGACCTTTTGACCTTTATATTTTTATTAATATCTTCAAAGCCAGAGCAGCACAAATGAAATTTTTTGCTGCACAAACGGAGCTGAGTTAATTGACACCCATTTCGTCTGATTTGAAGAAGGTGGGGGGGCTGGTTGACCTTTGATGACCTCTAGAAATATTTCTTTATATCTTTAAAACGATAGCGGCACAAACGAAAATTTTNAGTGAAACCTTGAAAGCTTGCGAGATCAGGATGGTCTCACGAGGCTAATGTTGTATGACCGCCATTGTGGAAAACGACTCAGCTGGGCCAGCTAGAAAAGTGAGGTGCGCAAAAACGCTGGGACCCTTTTTCCACCTGAATGATGGATCCCCGCTTTTTTTCACCCTCATTGACCCTCCACAATCTTGGCCCCACTTCCTCACCGCCTCGGCCGTATATAGACCCACAACTAGTTGGTGAATGTCCCTCTTGCGTTGTGGCGTGGAATAACGTAGCATAGACCACACTTCAATATTGGGCATAAATCCAAAATATCTGCGACAAGCTCACTGCGACACACTGCTGCGGGAGAATAATCAGCCCTTTTACTCTTTGTTTGTATAGACGGCCATTGTGGAAAACGACTCGTGGAGATGGGCAAGCTAGAAGAATGAGGTGCGCCACAACGCTGGGACCCTTTTTCCACCTGGATCCCCACTCTTTTTCGCCCTCATGTCCGTCCTTTGTCACACAAACTTGCTCCTTGAGTTTTTCCACTTCCCGTATCCAGACCCATAGCTAGTTGGTGATTGTCCCTCTTGCGTTGTTGTGTGGAATAAAACAGCGCAGACCATGCTTCAATATTGGGCATAAATCAAAAATATATCAGAATATCGAAAATATCAGCAAAAAGCTCACTGCAACACACTGCTGCGGGAGGATAACTAGTCCATTAGCGTCCACTGCTTCACTGTCCAGCACCTTAGTGCTGCTAAGTGTTCTCCACACTAATGAGTCATCCTTATTATAGTTGGTATAGTGTCATTAGAGGAATTATAATTTCTCTAGATAAGTTGTAGCTACCTATTCATTTCTCTTGCTAATCTTTATGTAGTTTAAATGCATATCGGTGTTTAACCTCTTGTAAAGTAGTCTGTGTTACACTTGTTGACAAATACAGTAGATTTCTCCAGCTATCAGTTGTCTTCTAACTTACAGCTTACTTCTAAAAAGCAATGTTTGATCAATAAATGTCCATTTCTTTTTCCTTTTTGGATATTTTCTAATTTTTACTTGACAGCCTGCTCTTTGCAACACTTGATGTCTCTGACAAATAAGGATAAACAGTTTCAACCTCTGCTTAACATTTGGCAGGCAGACTTTGTCTGGTGAAAATTCTCTTTTTCATAATAGAAAATACATTTGACAGCTGAGGCGAGAGTGTTTGGTTTTCATTCCAAAGCGGTTGCTTTACTGGCTTCAGTAGTTGAACTTTGCATTGAGGTTACAGGTTCCCAGCTTATGACTCATTCACGAAAATCCGCTCTGCATCTGTGCTGTGCAGAGAACAGTCAACATGTAGCTTATTTAGCAACTAAAAAGAAGATTTGGAGCAAACTAAAGGGGTCTATGGTCTTATCTCTTTGTCAATTGTTGGAGCCAATAAAAAAGATGTAGTGTGATATGTCCTTTAGTATGTTACCTTTTTTATTAGAACAGAATAGCTTTATTTCTACACTGGTCAGCAGCATAGGACAGTTCAGAATTGCTTAGTGTTCCTCTTTGGTTTTTCAAAGTCTTCACCACAGAGATTAAACAAACCGCTGAAGTGTGCATTTCCCATTTATCTGAGCGATAAAAGCGACATCACTGACCACACTAGTTGTTTGATGATGCTGAACTCTGTCTTTTTTTAAAAGTGATTTAATTGGAACTGAATGCATCCCTAATCATCTGCCTTCTGGGAAGCGAAATCAACATGCCGCCTCACAGATTGATCATGCTACAGACGGCTTTCTGGATCAAAGCTGTCATCGTAACCATAAACAAATTTTGAGATGTAATATTAATGAGCTGCAAAGAAAAATGTAGCCAACATGTAATGAAGATGCAAATATTCGTCTCTGTGACAGAATGATGGGGTTCCTGCTGCAGGATTTCTATTTGGTTTTTACTGTTTTGTTTTTATAAAGCACCAACTCAACCAAACAGAAACCAATATCTCATAGAAAAAAGAAATGCTTGAACCACTTTATTACAATGGAGTCAGTATTCTGCAGCTGTGTTTTTTTTTGTGCTTGAGCCTGATCAAATTAACAGTGAAACGCTTATGACCCCTGCTGGTCATATTAGTGAACTCCAAACACAGTTGGAGCCCAAAATGAAAAACAAAGGAACTTTATTTAAGTTTTCTTATTCAGTTACTTCAACCAGAATAAGAAAGACTCAGAATTCACTTTCTCTTTGCATAACTTCTTCCTCTTATATATAAAAGGAAAGCAGATCTGATATACCGGCGGGGGAGTGAGGCATAGTGGGTAGGGCATTGCGCTTGGAATCCACAGGTTCTGAGTTCAAGCCCCACTGCCCTGTACTGACACTCTGGGACCTGAATGAAGTTGCCCCCCCCCCACCTTCTTCAAATTAGACAAAATTAGTGTAAAACGTTTGTGCAGAAAAATTTTTCGTTTGTGCCGCTATCGTTTTAAAGATATAAAGAAATATTTCTAGAGGTCATCAAAGGTCAACCAGCACCCCTTCTTCAAATCAGAAGAAATGGGTGTCAATTAACTCAGCTCCGTTTGTGCAGCTAAAAAATTTCGTTTGTGCTGCTTTGGCTTTGAAGATATTAATGAAAATGTAAAGGTCAAAAGGTCAACCAGCCCCCCCACCTTCTTCAAATTAGATTAAAAAAATTTGTGTCAAACGTTTGTGCAGCAAAAATTTTCATTTGTGCCGCTACCATATTAAAGATATAAAGAGATGTTTCTAGAGGGGGCTTGTTGACCTTTGATGACCTCTAATTTAAAGAAGGTGGGGGGGCTGGTTGACCTTTTGACCTTTATATTTTTATTAATATCTTCAAAGCCAGAGCAGCACAAATGAAATTTTTTGCTGCACAAACGGAGCTGAGTTAATTGACACCCATTTCGTCTGATTTGAAGAAGGCGGGGGGGCTGGTTGACCTTTGATGACCTCTAGAAATATTTCTTTATATCTTTAAAACGATAGCGGCACAAACGAAAAATTTTCTGCACAAACCAGCACAAACGTTTGAGACAAATTTTTTCTGATTTGAAGAAGGTGGGGGGGCCAACTTAACTCAGGTCACTTTGGGGTCCCTGAGCAAGACCCTTAACCCCACACTGCTCCCTGGGCGCCGCACAATGGCAGCCCACTGCTCCCCAAGGCGATGGGTTAAATACAGAGGTATATTTTGTGAGACAGTGTAATGACAAGAAAAAAGCTGATAAGACACCAAAAATATAATACCCTAATACGGTATTTGTTTTTTAAAGTAACTATTCTTTTCTGAAAAAAGTGCATCCTCCTGAGCTGAAATAAATTTTCAATATTAAATGATTATATGCACAATATCAACCAGTAGTCTTCATGTTTACATGCTTTAGCAGCTGCCAATAAGACTTCTTTACAATTTTTATTTCATCAGTCTTTAACCCTTTAAAGCCCGACCCAAGAATAAAACAAAACAGAAAATTACTTTTTTTTGGTTTGAATTCCTTATTTGCCCTTTTAACAAAAATATGTAAAAAGAAAAAACAGAAATTTTTTTTTGATATTAATAATTTATTACTATGCGATAAGTCAACATTATTTTTTGTGTAGTCTTCTACTGGCTGTTATCAGGTATATCTGATTGTGTACAATAGGATTTTGAGCAAAGTTTTTACCATTAAATTATGCAAAAGGTGCCAGACGCAAAACATTTCAGAAACCGTATGTATCAAATACGATACATTTGGCATTATAGGGTTAAAATGCAATTTAACACATTAATTTAAGCTGAACTTAAGGAAAAATAAGTTTTAAAAAATTGTTTTCAGCTTTACTTTTGGGGTAACATTGTTTTCTGAATACTCTTGTAAGATGGCAGGAACAAAACCTTTGGCGTAATGATTTTGTGGAACGTTGAGCAGAACTTTTCCATGTTATGCAAATTAAGAATTTCTACCTGGACCTTCCGTGTGTCCGTTTCACTAACGCCTTAAAACTCTCCAACATTCCCACCTACTCCTTCCACTGAGACACTTTCTTTAACAGCCCCCTCACATATTCAATATGCACTAAGTCAATTTTGTATACTTATATAAAAACATTTCTGTGTAGATATAGCGCCCAAATTATCCCCTTTTATGTTCCCCAACCCTCTGTAATCTACCCAGCCAACCCCAACTATCTAATTAGTCTGTCCCATCTAATTAGTTTGGGTCTATACCTGACTATACCAGTGTTTGCTCTATGGAGTGTTTGTAGAGCATGCAAAAACAACTTCAGTGTAATTGAGGTAATATCATTCTCCCTCTGCAATCATCCTCTAGGGAAATAACAGCTTAAAAAGCTGAAATCTTTAGGTTAATCGATGCAGAAAAGATTATATAAATAGTTTTTTTCCCCTGAAAGTGACTCTACAGTTTTTTTTCCACTTCATTCTTGGTAACAGTAAAAAAAAAAGACTCCTAAAGGCTGATTTTCTGATGGGATTTTTCAAACTCCACACAAAAATAATGACATAAAATCCCCCATAATGCAATACTGCAAATACAAAAGTTGCTGAGCAGTTTTAAAATGTTGATTAAAAAGGTTTGTTTAATTTAACAGGAATGATCAGACAAAGGCACAGAATGCATAAACATAAAACTAATTGATCACAGTGCACCAGAGATAAACAAAGAATGTAAACGAGATCACAGTTCTGCATGGAAAACTTCTTCAAATGTGTCGAAAACAAAACGAGAAGAAAAACAGAAGTAATTAGTAAAAACGAAAAAAGGTGCAACAAACATCATCAGTGGTCCTTGTACATGTGTGCCATCCTCATACTGTAATGTTAATGAGATAAACATACATTACTTTAGTGATTCCAAAAATATTGGCTTGTAGTTAATCACAAAAAACAGAAATGTTCTCTGAAACGTAAGGCAGGTTTTCATAAGAACCATCTTTTTTTTTTTTAAGAAACAAAGCCTTATCTCACAGTATAATCCACCGCTTCTACATCACATTATTAAAAAAGGGACTAAAGAACCTGGATAAGCTCTTAAGACTTTTATAAAACCAAAAAAAAAAAAAAAACATGAGAAGAGATGATTTTTTTTTGTGCATGTGTATGTCTGGCTGCACTAGAGTACTGTTGTGTTGCTGTTACCATGCCACCAAAGCAGCATTATTGATTTTCTTTCTTTTTTTTTTTTGGCCTTTAAGAGACAAGACAGCTAGTTTTATCAGACTCTAGCAGTAGTTCACTGTAGATGTTTATGGATCTCTCATATCAACATTAATGACACTTCTTTGCACTTTTCTTCAGCAAGTCCCTCCTGTAAATCCCAACTGTAAAACACTCACTCTTTTAAGAATAATTCTATAAATAGTGCTCCTAGAAATCAAATATATTGCACATTAAAAAGCAACAGTTAAATGAGAAAGAAGTCATATTAAACGAGAACGCAGAGGGTGACAGAATTAAAATATATGGCAGGACAGCCTGAAGTTTCTCCCTTACGTTGAATATTCTAACATTTCTGAACAGTGTGTTTGTTAGATAAGCTCAAAGTGAAAATATGTCGATGCTTTTATAACACCTCCGTCCACACGCGGCTGACTCTGCAAACCTCAAACTTTAACATGAAGAGGCTCTTTTCTGCTTTCTGCTTTGCATTTTCCAGAGAACATTTGAGGGTTTCAGGTGTGGCAGGTTTAGTCATTTGTAGATAAAACCTAAATAGGCAGCTATTAGCACTAGCCTACAAAAGCTAGAAATCAAGTAAGTGTATTTTAATTATGGTGCCAGGTAAAAGTTTGACAGCATCTCATCTCAGAGTGTCAAATAACGAGTTAAACGCAGCAATTGAGGCCAAGCTAAGCTAATTACCTGCTAGACCGCACTAACTACAAACAAGGAAACAAGTATTTATGAAAAGTTTCCAACTATTCTGTTGGAGAAACATCATCTCTTCCTCATAGAATAAAATATTTCAACGTTTTAGTTGACAGTAGTCTGATTGTTTAGCTCACAATCTGGAAATAGTTTGAAGCTTTAGCCTAGCTCTGTGTAAAACTAAAAGTACAATATAAAAAAAACAGGGTTGTAGATTTTAGATTAGATTTTAACTCGTTTATGAAGCTCAAATTAGAATCTGTTTTTAAAATAAAATGCTCAACTTTGTTGGTACCAGTTGGCTGCAGAAAGAAGGTTTAATTTAAAATTACTGGAATAAAGTCCTTCCAAATGAAGAAGCTGATCTAGTTTGCATATTATAGGGAGTGTTTTTTTTATGCTAGTCTTAATTAGGGTGATTAACAAAACCATGAAATATTAATGTGAAGCTAAGTTGGGCTTAATGGTTGAATAGCATTAGTTCACTAGTTTAAAGAAAACAAGATTTATTTTTAAAGTGTCTGAAAACCAAAGCTCTTCAGTTTGCTTGTGAGGCTTGTTTGCTAATTTGGTTAGCATCTTGTTTTTGGAGTCTGAGCTCAGTGTCTTTATGTTAATTGTACCAGATGTTTAAAACAAAAAAAAGAACAAAACAAACAAAAAAATCAAAAGAAGGATATTCTTAAGGTGCCTGATGAACAAAAAAAATGCTTAGAAACACCCTTTTCCTGACTGATTTAGGTCATAATATGAATTTAATAAAATGGGACAAAATAATGTTTTTTTTTTCCCTAAATAAACAAACCTCACCTTTTTTTTTTTTTTTAAATCTGTCCTTAACCAATTATATTTTAAGACAACTTCATTGATAAAGTAGAGACAATTTACTGTAACATAAAAATTGTTTAAGTTTAACAGAGAGGTAAACACATTCAAATTCCTTTTGAAAACAAAATTAAAAAACATCCTAAATTTGATTTGAGTCTGTTTTTAAAAATACGAACCTCTAAAAATGGTCGCCTCTTCTGAAGATTGTACAACCAATCTTCTTTGACGCTTCTATCAAAACTAACAGACTAAGATATTTTCCGAAAGATCTCATCATTGTTAATCAGGCATCAGGAGCTTGTCTATGGCAAACTGTAAACGGTCCCAGTTCTTCCAGAACACGGTCAAAAAGCACACGCCCAGCAGCGTGGCTACCATATGATAGCGGCTCTTCAACAGCGGAGCGGCAAACTTGGCCGCGGTGGAGACGCACACCAGGATGACGGTGATGATGGCCAGCATGATGTTAATGCTCTTCCCCAGTAGGACCCGAGCGTCTGGGCTCTCCAGCTGCACCGTTTGCTGCTGGTGCTGCTGCTGGAGCTCCAGCTTTGACACGCGTGTCTGACATGACTCCAGGGCTTCCTGTGACACATAGGAGAGATGATATCAATTAGGGCTGAAACGATTAATCGAGTAACTCGAGTAACTCGATTACAAAAAATCCTCGAGGAAATTTATCTGCCTCGAAACTTCGCTAAATTTATTGTATTGTAATAAGCAATGCTGTTAAATACGCAGCACACTGGTCTAGCCGGAGGGTTTTTGTGTTGCACAACG
>NW_015150593.1:1137968-1138384 GCF_000732505.1 Cyprinodon variegatus
GTATACGTCTATTTTGAATTTATAGCCCCCCTGATGAAAACTCCAGCAGCTGCCACTGGCTTCTAGCAGTACTATTACTGCTAACTTATTGTACGAACCTGTATGTCACGAGCCCTTTCATGAGCCTGGTAAGCCACCCTCTCCTCAATGCTAGCCAGCTCCTGCTTCAAATTAGCCATCTCATTTTGATGAAGCTCTGTTAGGTCATTCAACTGGTCCTCCAGATGCTCGTACCTGTCGATCAGGAAACAAGAATACAGATTAAACGAAAGATGCATATATTTAAAGAGATAAATATAGAATTAAAGGATTTACAATCTAAAATCTGGATATGAATATTATTCCACTTAATCTAGGGCTGCAACTAACGATTATTTTAAAAATTGATGAATCGGCCGATTATTTTTTCGATTAAT
>NW_015150593.1:1138846-1139991 GCF_000732505.1 Cyprinodon variegatus
TGCTAACGTTACATCTAAACATAGCGGTTACTTAACCGGGTGTAGTGTAAATTGTATGTGAGGGTAGAACTGAGAGAAATTATGCAGGACTTAATGTAAGTTTGTTAATAAAAATACGCAGCAACAGATTACAGGCGTAAGCTGAAAAGCATTTATTTATTGGTGTCTTTCCATCCTGAAAAGTTACAGTCTTCTCGCTACTGTTATGTATGAATTAGAAATTTTTGATTAATATTTTTTGTAGTAATTCTATATTTGTTTATACCTAATCAATCAAGAATAAATAATAGCATCGTGTTAATAAAAATAGCAACATTTTTGCATTTTATCATGACTAGTTAAGGCTGCAGAACTCTGTAAGTAAACTTTCTAAACTACAAACATTTAACTGTTAGGGATGCTCAAAAAGGAGATATTGGACTGATCTGGACTAACTGGTGTTATTTCAGATTTGCCAATAGTTTATTTTATAAATTTTTTTTATCCGATTACTCGATTAATCGTAAGAATAATCGATAGATTACTCGATTACTAAAATATTCGTTTACAACAGCCCTAATATCAATCGAAAAAGCTTTTGGATTTGCTTCAATTTTTTTTTTGATATTTTAACTATAAAATGACTACATCAGTTTATAATACATTAAAAAAAACTATCTGGTTCACATCGCCAAAAAGGACACTTTTTGGCGATGTGACAATAAGAACAATTGTCTTGATTGAACAGATTTTGCTTTCACAAGTGAAGCAGTATGTCTATCGCCATAGTGTACCACTTGATTTATGCAAATACCGTAAATTCCGGACTATAAGCCGCTACTTTTTTCCCGCTGTTTGAACACTGCGGCCTATAATACAGTGCGGCTAATACATGTTTTTTTTCATGGCGCTTAAAACAAAGTATTTGTAACCACTGGACATCAGTGTGAACCGTGCAGTGAAAGTGGCACTGCGCAGTGAGTGGGAGACGTGGTTGACCAGCGGCGAGAAATCCTTCACAAAAACTGGCCGCATGCGAAGGGCATCCTTCACTGATGTCTGCCAGTGGGTTCTCAATGCGTGGAGCTGCGTGAAAACATCCAGCATCACCGGCGGGTTTTAGAAGGCTGGGATGCTGCGGGATGAAGAGGACCGCGAGTGCTCAG
>NW_015150593.1:1144966-1148760 GCF_000732505.1 Cyprinodon variegatus
ATCCCAAACAGTTTTATAACTTCCAAGCAAACAAGCGTTCTGCTGGATCGTGTGATGGGGAAGCAGAGAGAAACTCACCTGTATCTCTCCTCTTGTAGTGTTTGGCTTAGAATACTGTACTCTCTCTTGAACTGATCTTTGATCACCTCCATGTCCTCCTCCAGCTGGCTCTGAGCTTCTTTGATCTCTCTCACCTCCTCGTAGCACAGCTCCAATCTTCCCTGACTGTCTCCCCCTGCTTGCTGCCCCTGAACCGGACTCTGCAACGGTCTGACCAGGGCCCCCCCCACAGCGGGGTTCCCGTTGCTGTCCGCTGAAATGGAGGAGCACTCATCATCACTGGTGTACTTGGGCTTGCTCACCAAAGAGGTGCTGCTGCTCAGCCCTTTTCCTGCACTGTCAGAGGGCATCGTAGAGGGCGTGTCCAGATTGGTTTTGAGGTGAGAGATGTTATCTGCGCTCCCAAACTTGTTCCTGATGAGGTTGGCGAACTCTCTGGGTTTGCTGAAAAAGAAAGGAGGGGAGAGAGAAACGCCGGGTCCGATGGTTTTGATCTTGTCCATTGTCGGGTGGCGGCCGCTGCCGGTCATGTCCCTCAGCTGTCTGGGTGACTCCCTGGGTATGGTGCTGCGTTTGGCTGAGGGAGGCCTGGGAGGCGGGCTGTGAAGAACTTCACTGTCCTTCATCTTTCGGTGGTACTGCTCCAGTTTCTTCTGCATCTGTGCGATGTTTTGGGACGACTTGTGGTTCCTCTTCTCAAATGCCTGCTTGATGCGTCCCAACTGCTGCTTGTCCACACTGTTCACCAGCTTCAGATACTCTGCCACGTTGGCGTCCCGCGCAGTCTGCTCGATCTTCAGCTGCTCGGTGACTTTCAGGATCTTCTGCTGGAGGTTGTCCAGGCAGGAGCGACTTCGCTGGACCTCCGAGAAGGAGGAAGACCGAGGACTCCCATCTGTGAGGTCCAGGTCCAGGTTGTTGTCAGAAGAACCCCGACGCATTGATGAAGGCAGGCTAAAAAATCCACCCTCTGTGCTCCGGTCCTGCAGCACAAAAAAAAAAAAAAGGAAGCTCCATTAACAGAGAAGAGCTTCTGCAAGCAAAATGTGTCACATCAGCAAAAGTATCCTTCGCATCCAGGAGGAAATGAAAGTACAATTTCATGCCTTAACAGTCCACAGGGTATGTGCATGACTTTAGAAATGATGCATTCCTTTGAAAAGAATTTTCTGCTTAGGTTTACAGTTCCAACTTCAATAGCAAAGATCATCCTTTTTTTCTTAGTAGTTGCATTAAGTGTAACTTTAAAGGTTTAAACAGTTTTTGATTCTCAGGTTGATGGAAATTAAAAATCTTTGAAATCAGGGTTCGTCCTTTAACTTTCAAAACTTGAGTATGAACCTTTAAAAAAACGATCCAGAAATGAGCAAAAATGTCTTCAATAAAGTGTATTTAGCCTTAATTTGAGTTGGTAAATAAGATAATTTGCCAATGGAATGAGTACTTTTACTCTTAAAGTAAGATAATTAGATAATATGCTCTTGAAATAAGACAAGGCAATTGTTTTTTTCTTATTTTAAATATAAATGGTCTTTTTCCATTGGCAAAGTGTCTCACTTCATCCTCATTGCAAGAAAAAATGACTAATTTAGATATCTTTTTTTGCAGTGTACATTCTATATTGCAAAGCTGATCTAGAAATAAGTCAACATTTCTTAAATTAAGTGTATTTAGCCTTAATTCGAGTAGGTAAATAAGATTATTTGCCAATGAAATGAGGATTTTGACTCCTAAAATTTGTTCACTAGAAAACATGCACTAGAAATAATACAATGCAGTTGTTTTTCTCTTATTTTAAATGTAAATTGTCTTGTTCCATAGGAAAAGTGTCTCATCTTACCTCTTTAATTTAAGAACAAATGCACTTATTTTAAGTTAAAATTACTTATTTAGGCTTCAATTATTTCAAGTGTATTCCCCTGGTGTGACCCCCACACCATCTGGGTGTGTCTGTAAGGCTCTTATTTGGCACATCTGCTGTTTTTTTTAAGATCTGGGCCCTAATCCTATTTGTTTATGGTTTAAAACACAGATGACACTGCAGATTGGAGCTATGAAATATGTGTGAAAGAAGTGGAGCATGGGTATGTAATGTAGGTCAGTAATAAGGCAACACAAAGCCACAGGGCTCCGAAAATCCCTGTTCCAGACGCTGCCTTTCCTCCTTTTATAGTTAATCACCGTTTCTCCCAGAACAGGACTATAGAGTGCATTCTTTTTTCTTTTTTTTCTCTGAGTCGAGTGTTCAGTGACCAGAACAGAACGAAGGCTCCTCAGGCGCTCATTTTTGAGGAAGTATCCAGAAGACGGACGTATGAGAGGCAAGTAAGGAAGTTTAATAACAGAAGGAAACCCAAAGACGCTCAATAAAGAGGAAGCAGCAAAGTTTAACTTTAATTTGGTTTCTAAAATACGTATTCTGAGACAGAACGCAACTTCAAGTGTGACGAAACTGCAGCCACCGCTTAGCCTGATGTGGCATCACTCGGGCTGACCACAGCTCAACAACGGTGTTATGACAGGAAGTGTAAGCTGATAAAAACTTCAGCTAAGTGTTGCACAATAAGCACCGTGTGTGGTACGAAGCTGCGCTAATCTCCAAATAGAACGCCGCTATTCACGCAAATAAACAGATGAATTAAGAGGAGTTAGGCCCCAATCCTGCTTAGCATTGCAACATCACCATTGACTGGTCACATACTGCAAGCTTCCCATTCGAGGAATGGATCGCCACACACTTTAACGAACACATGACTGTCATGAGGAAATAAAGAATAGCTTTACGCCCAAATTGGTGAATTATAACTAGATGTGTGCTGACACAGACTGAATAGATACTCGGGCTGTTTCTCTCTTCACACAGCTAGACTTCAGTCTGATCCAATTATCCATGCAGTTTCCAATTACTTGCTGGCAACCCCCAATGCTACATTATACCATGAATATTTTCAATTTTGCACAGACAAAGTTTTTTAAAAGTTATGTCCCTTCGTTGAATGATTTTGAGTAACATTAGCAACCTTTTCAAATGACCGGAGATGCATGAATCGAATTTTCAGGTAATTTAGGTCTGAATTAATAATACAAGAAATGACAAACTTTCCTTGTTTTGAGTTGATTTTTTCAAAATTATAATAGCTTAGCTTTGAGAGCCATGAACTACATCATTCTCAGATGTTAGCATAACTATAAACTGAAGGCCTAAAATTTCGAGTTATTACATTTTTGTCATAATTCCTTAATGTGGAGAGCTTTTCAATAAGACAGGAAAAGTTCTGCAAGGTCCTGAGTTTTCACTGTTCACTTTTTGATGCAAAGTTCAGTTCAGTAGCTTTTATTTGTCCCAGTATGAGCAATTTTTGTGCAGTGGTAGTACACCACAAATCACAGATAAAAAAATAAAAGAACAAACACATAAAATATTTTAAAAGATAAAAGTAAGGTGGATAAAAGAAACAGATACAAGCAAACTTTATAATTTATGCTCAACATTTTTCATTAATAATAAAACAGAAATGTAAAAAAAATAATAAAAAGTTAATAAATATGTGCAGTGCAGGGGAAGAATGAGAGCATCGGCCTCATAAGTCACTCTTGGCTGCCCCTCTGCCACCTGTTGCTGACTAAGGGTGTGCAAAATCGTCGTGACTAATTTTTGTGATCTACTGCATCGATTCTTGAAGGCAAGAATCGATTATAAAAAAAAATAAAAAATGAACAAATAAAATGGCGCA
>NW_015150593.1:1149395-1151573 GCF_000732505.1 Cyprinodon variegatus
TAGGAACCCTCAGTCAGCAATAGGGGTGGGTATTGGCAAAGTAGTCATTAATCGATTTGAATCACGATTCACATGCGACGATGCCATTCTATCACGATGCATCGCAATATTTCAAGTATCGTGATGCATCGTGATAGAATGGCATCGTCGCATGTGAATCGTGATTCAAATCGATTAATGACTACTTTGCCAATACCCACCCCTATTGCTGACTGAGGGTTCCTAAACTGGGTGTGAGCTGTTTACAAGTATTAAATTTGCCAGGATTTAAAACATTTTAACGCCACAAATATATTCTGATCTACCATTTCTAGGGCTTTGTGTCATTTTAATAAGATGCCAGACTTAGTGCCAGGTTGATCTGAGTTTTCTCTGACTGCATGGTTCACAGTGGCTCTGCACGGCACATCCATTACCCAATGCTGCAGATCAACAGTAAGTCAGAGCGACACATTCCTGTTGTTTTATCCTCAAGAAAGTTTGCTGTTAGGGAAGTAAAACCAAAGGAGCCCATAACGTATGGTGGGGTATTTTATTTTTTTATGTTAACTGTATTTATTTTTCATTAATTTTAATATTTGTACTAGGGTTGTCAAAAGTATCGATACTCAAAAAAGTATCGATACTGAAACGTTGTATCCGGATACAATACTCATTTTCAAATGTATCGATACAGCCATCTAAAGTGCAGAATAGTGGAAAATGCACTTTCTGAACACTGTGTGATTGAATAATTCTGTGCATTTTTCAGTTTCAGACTGAAAAACATCTGCAAGTCATAGCCAAGGAAGGAACACTTAATTTTTATTTTAAATACGTTTTTTATCAAGCTTGCTTAATATTGTGCACAGCATACAACCTCAAAATATTATTCTTATTGTTTTTTTATTTATTTCCTGTATTTTTTTAGTAATGTAAATATTTCTGTTGAATTTTAGAGTCTTTGTTTTTATTCTTGTGGTATTGAAAAGGGTATCGAGTATCGAATATTTTACTTAGTATCGGTACCGAGTTGAAAAGTTTAGTACCGTGACAACACTAATTTGTAGAAATACCTTATTGACATACCATACATTAGTATTGTTGACTTATTGTTTAAATTTTAAAAAAAAGTTGAACAATGTTAACTTTTTCTACATTTTTCAATGATTTCTTTCATTTTTCATACCACTTGTCGATTTACATTAATTTCAAAACGTTTTTTGCACAGCTGTCCAGATGCAACTTTTTAATTTCTGACATTAAGCAGATACCACAGCTTTATGCAACATCTGATACTGATACTGACCAGACATGAATATCAGCATGAATCATACACTCCATTATTATTTATTTTGTACAGTGGAATATCATTAGGGTTAGATAAAGTGATATTAGTTAAAGAACAAAAGTCATTAGCAGCAGCTATGAGATCAGCAGACTCATTTATTATTAACCAAAAGGTTACATAACATTTAAACAGAAGCTTATAGAAGTGGAGTGTTTCATTCAGCATGCTTATATCCGAGATTTAAGATGGAGGCCGACATATTCAAATATTTGTTTTATGGCTGATATCAAACTATTTCCCATATTAATATCTAGTCAGGACATCCCTAGTTTATATAAAAATGATTTATTTACCTTATGCTCTTTTTCCAATAGACTAATGTGTACAGGTGTAATTTCTTTGCCTAGTTGCAGTAAAAATTGCGCTGACCTATTTGAATTTGTGGGACGGTAAAGAATTCTATTCTTGTTTCATATCAGCCCATCTTTTTTTGTTGTTTTGTGTTTTTTTTTTTTGTTTTTTTTTACTTTAAAGCTAAATAAGCTGCTTGGAAATATTTTCAGGAGTTCAAAAACAAAAACAGGAATCTTATTAAGCTTAACTTTTCTTTAACTCAAAAACTGGCTCAGAGCTCAACCTAACCGTCTCTTTCCTAGACAGAGCCGCCTATGAAATTAGTTTACCTTCCCTAACAGAAAGTATTTATGGATCAGTGCTTCTGTGGTCCTTTGTGTGCTTCCCTTAAAAGGGAGTTTTTCCCCTCCACTGTCGCTGCATGCATGCTTGGATTGATGAATTCCTACAAAATTAATGAGACAATGTAAGCGACTGTTTACCGTCGCCACATGCTCATCCACCATGAGCGAATTCTGCAAAGTAAATTCAGCTGGGTTTCCTTAGATCGAAAG
>NW_015150593.1:1153554-1155551 GCF_000732505.1 Cyprinodon variegatus
GTTCTTTTGGCCAAATTGTTCAGCCCTATATGAATAAACTGTAGTGAATTGAAGTTAAGGTTTAGAACTACAGGAGCATGGCTGTTCAGCAGTTGACCTTAGATCGCTATTGCTGCAGACAGCCTGACTAACTAGCTAACAACGGCTTATTATACCAGAACAAGTCTAAAAGAAGGAAAACAAAAGTAGATTTTTTGATTAATAACCACCCTTAATGTAGTGAGTGGTTTTACTGAAGATCGTTTATCAAAGTAGCTTTTGATACTCATGTCATGACAATTTTATCCAAACTCCAAACTGGTGTCAAACTCATCATAATAAATCATTCAAACTCAGCTGTTACAAATTTTTGTGTGAAACAGTGAGAACAATGTTCATTTCTTCAAGCCTGCCTGGGGGGCATTTCAGCCTCTGTCCCTCCTGACCTCCTTGAACACAGAACTCTTTATGAGCAGAAAGAAGAAAAAAAAGCCCACTTTGTCACGTCCCACCTCAGAGCTTGATACATATGGATATGCGGGTCTGACGTATGTACAGTCTGAGGGGCCTTGTGTCCAATCACTATCCAGCTCTGTCCACAGCTCAGCCTGCAAAGCTTATCTAAACCATCCACACATACCATTAGCTGTCCTTTCGTCAAACCTGTTCCCCATGCAAAACAAAGAGAAGCCTAACTGTATCCTTTAATAGGAGGCACTAACCAGTCTGGTTGGTTCGGTCGGTTATTTACTACCAAAACTTTTTGGTTTACAAATGATGTCTGTTCAACCCAGCAGGAGAGGAAACAAGCTGTTCCTGCACCACTGGATCTAAAGCTGAGCCTAAGGCAGCCTCTGTCTCTGGTCCTTCCCTTTTAAAACATGACAAACAGCCGGCTAAATCTTCTCCATTAAGTTTCTGTCACACTCTAAAGATAAAATAGCCCAATTAGGCATTGATAGCATGGATAGCAGTGAGTTGATCATGTTTCTGTCGATACAACCTCTGTATTTGCACTGCGCCTGGAGCACAAGATATCTCTGAGTTTGCACTGCACAGCAGAGGGCAAGGGGCGCTCACTTTGAGAGACAAAAACAAGACAGACTTTGGCAAGATGAGGCCTAATCCTCACAACAGGATTATCACACAACCTGCATCTTTACTCACAAACCTCAGCTCACCAGCGAGCATGACATCAGCCAGTTTCCCTGTGAGGGATTTGACGGAACCGTACGTCGAACGAATGAACCCTTTTCTATGGCCGCGGCTGGATACTAAATAGTGAAAGTCACTCGGGAGAGAATTTACTCCCTGCATGAGTGGCTCGGCTTAAACCAAGTAGCCTCCCGCTGATGGAAATGTCCACATAAATCTGATGGTGTGCTGCCCTACTTTCACACTTGCAGGCTTTCTTTACAAGGTTAGCTAGAAGGGGGGGGAATGGTATGTTCACATGGTTTGTGACCAGTGATAAAAAAAAAGGATGAAATGTCTGCGTCTGAGAAAAGAACCTGACTAAAAGGTCAATGACTAAAACCGGGTTATAGAATAATAAGAGATCAAAGGATTTGTCTTTTTTTGAACATGCAAAGAACTTGATCTTGTTTCTGAGTCAAGAAAGCCACAGGTTGGTTTCCAGTTTCTAGGTAACAGTTTCAAAACCATTAGTAGCTACTTACTGTTTCTCTGCATGTGGTTTAAACTTCTTGCAAAGTAATAGAAAAGAAGACTTTTATCTGATCGTTTGGACTGTGAGGTAGCACTGCCCCTCCCCCACCTGCTGCTAAGGTTAAACACTCAGCTGTGTACCACTAACGATTTTTTTTTTCTTTTGTTAAATTGCTTATCAGCTTATTGATGTTTTCCAGGAAAAAAAAAGTGTAACTTAGCCTATCAACAGCTTTATTTTGCAGATTAACTGAAGCGTTCTACCTTACGACCACCACATTGAGTACCGAACGCTTAGCTTAACTCTGTGGCGCTTCCCCTCTGACCAGAATGGATTATGGTTTTCATTT
>NW_015150593.1:1161392-1182522 GCF_000732505.1 Cyprinodon variegatus
GATACTGAGACGAGTCATATGAAATAAAACATGGAGGACACTGAGAAAATCCACCCCCCGGCTCCATCACATTTCAAGTCAGATGCTTGGATGCATTTTGGCTTTAAAAACAAAGAAGGTACAAACAAAATTGATATGATGCACGTCATTTGCAAAAAGGGGAAATATACATTTGAATGTTTTCATTTCATTGGTTTAAAGGACCACTGAGGCCATGTAAACGGCACTGATTATCCTTATTTTGTTATTTTAAGTTTGATGAAACCTAAGATCTTTTTGTCAGTGTGTCCACCCCAGTAATAGTAATATTTCTGTCCAGTATTTGTTTTCATGGCAACACCTCCAAAAGTCATTTCAATAAATACAGCTATGTATGAATTCAGTTGCTTTCAGTTAAGTATCAATTGAAGACACGATCCAGATCATACCCAGCCAGTCAGCCACTGGTAAGGGCTGTATCTTTTTCTTACAGTGTTCAGTGAAAATATCACGATGCATCGCGATATTTCAAGTATCATGATGGATCGTGATAGAATCGCATCGTGGCATGTTATTGGAATCGAATCATGACTTCTTTGCCAATACCTACCCCTAGTTAACAATCATTGTTTTTAGTGTATATGATCAACCAATGTAAATTAGATCGTGCCTTAAAATAAATAAAATAGCAAATACATAAAACATCTGGCATTTCTCAGATGGGTTTTGGTAAGTGGAGATAGAAGTCCGCTTCATAAAAAAACGGAGCAGAATAAAGCAGGTGAATACTGAAATAGAGTCTACAGACCAAAACATCATGAAATGTGATTATAGGACACATTTTACACCTGAATTAGTCAATCATTGTAGATTAGCACATTAAAATGATTGTTTAAACATGCTGAGAAATAAATTAAGAAGCAAAGAGGTCTATTTTAGTGCATTTTAGTGACGCAATCCTGGCTTATAACCTTCTAAAAGAACCCCACTTCATAACCCTGAGCTATACTTAATGGTTTAATCATCAATATTTCACAATTTAATCAAAGGTTTCTACTGTGTTGTAATGGGACAGTCAGGGTTCCTTATTAATAGTTTCAGCCACACCTAAAGACAGCTAGGTAGGGGTGAGGGTGACTAAGCCGAGGTGTGAAGGTTCAGGTACAGGCAGAGATTTTCTGGTTGTTCAAGAATCCCACATTCTTTCTTCTCTGTGTCACTGAGACCTGGGCAACAGGCTTTACGCCGTACTTTAACTGATCCGACCGCGATACAGGGAACTTCTGAACTTAACAAGCATCATTATCAGAAACATCACATCTACTGGAACATTGAAGATACAAATAAACACTTTTTTGTTGATTTTTAGGTGATGAACTAAATACTTCTGTTTAAACACCATCAGGGCTGTTTTGACTCATTTGTGCATCTTTTTTTATTTGTATAAAATCAATGTGCATTTATATTTCTTTTTTAGCTGTATTTTAGCTTGTAAAGAGCCTTGTGCAGCCAGCTGTAGCAAGCAAACATGAATTTATTAGAAGACATTTCTGTGGACCAAAGGCAAAGAGACACAAGCGTATCTAGGGGACTTCCTGGATGCAAATTTTAGATATCTAAAAAAAAGTCTGGGGCTAAAAATGGGGTAGAATATTTAGATTTCTTAGAAAACTAATGAGGGGAACAAGCGGTTATTTATTTATTAAGAGTATCCATTTTATTAATGATTACAGTGATTAAAATATGTGACCAAAGCATCAACTTATCTCACATATATTCCCAAAAAGGTTTAATACACACCTGGGGTGTTTGTTTTTTTGTAATAACTACCAATAAAGCAATAAATAATATATTAGAGGTCATTTGTCTTATTGGAAAGGTAAGATTTGTTACAGGAACTGTTTATATCAAACCTTTGCTGTTTTATTCTTCAGCTTGCTTCATAAGCACCTCAAGGAACTTTCTATAAGTAATGAGATTTGGTCAATTATTATTGCCAAGAAATGTTTTTACAAGTTAATTCAGACATATTTGGGGTTTTCTGAGGGTTCATAAGAGCTAACTGTTCTATAGAAGTAGTGGAACCACAGGGAGTAAAAACACAGTTTAAACTTTTTAGAATATAATACTTATTATTTGAATTATGAGCTTTGAACATTTTAAAGTTCTGTATTATCAATAATTATTTCGTGTACACTGGGATCTAATTTAAGTACAAAAAGATGTATATAAATAGATGTTCTCAATGGAAACTGAGATATTTTTAAAAAGGGAATATTTAACCATATTTTAATCTATAACCGATTTAAATTACAGGGAATTTTTTTCCTTTTTTTGGTCAAAAATAAATCAACATCCTAAATTTTATATATAAGCTATATTCTGCTTATATTTGGATTTACAGAAGAAAATTGACCACATCCTTTTTTACTACAAAACATTTTCTGTCAAACATGGTATTTTTTTTTACTGCTGTTTCCTCTTTATATTCTATCTCCACATATAAAATAGATAACTTATTTCCACTCATACAACAGCAAAAAAAAAAGAACTGGTTATATGAATTTCATCTTCAAATATGCAATAAATTAAAAGCTTTTTTTTTTGTCACAACAAAAAAAGAAGGGAAAAAATATCCAGCAAGAAAGGTGACATTTTGTCTCGGTTTTTCATATTCATGACAGTTTTGTTGTCTCCACAAGTGCAACCATGTGACATCATGTGACATCACTGTCCATAGATGCTAAAGTGAAAAACAAACGTTTTTAACACATAAAACAAAAATGGCAACCTATTTTAAAAATAATAAATCTAGCTAACATTTTATATTGCACTTTATACCTTTGAGGTAAACTAAGGAAACACTGCCTCTTATAGTCCAAGGTTTACGGTAATGGAGCAGATGTCTGTCAAGGGTTGAGAAAAAAATGGTTCAACTGGTTCGAATATCCTGAGTATGAAATAAAAAATATATATAAATATCTTCTCATCTAAGGAACAGCTTGTATATCACTACATATTTTAGAACAGTAATCAGATTACTGCTTTTTGTCAACATCTCGATAAGCAAATACCTCCTGCTGATGCGATCATCTTTGTTATTTTAAATGTAAACAGTACCAGTAACTTAATAACTTAGAGATCAATAGCAGATAATAGATTTTACAAACAGCTGGGAAAACAAAAAAAACAGTTGTCCTCCTGAAATTTATCACATCCTATTAATGATCTTACTTTCAAATCCAATAACCAATATTCCAAAAAAAACTAGAAGACAACGAATTATTAAAAAAGTTGATTTTCAACCATAACAAATGGAAAATATGACTACCAATCATACTTTTGGTGAGTGAAAATGCTCAAAAACAGCTAAAAAGAAGGTTTTATTTTCAAAAAATCCACAATTATGTATTTATTATTACTGATTCTTCTGTAGTTTGGTTTTTGAAAGTCCTTTTTTTAATCTACACATATAACATGATCATTTATTACTGACTAAATGCGGTTGGTTTAAAAGCTTTATTACTTCAGTGACAAGTTACTGTCTCTTTGAGTTTATAACATTTAAAATGGTCAAAAAAATATGATATAGCTGTGTGTTCCTTGATGTATGACATCATTAAAGCCTTTTTCTTCATTTTATTTCTGCATTCAGGGTCAGATATGGAAATATTTAAGGCATATGAGGCCAGCCACAAACATTAGAAGCCATCTCTCTGAGCAACCACAGAAACACCTTTATAATCCTCTGCATCACTTTACAAATACATTACACAACTCTTTCAGTTTCTATTATGAAAATGAACTTTATGTTGTTGCATCAAGTTTATGAGGTCATTACAGACTGATCTGCTCTTCTGTTGGATTGGTGGTATCAGTACTAGTAGTGCTACTTATGCTCAGACAAATATCATTAGATTCTCATTAATTACTAAGGAGTAAAGAAAATAATCTGTTATAAAACTGTATTTATGACTAGATGGACATGTGATATGTGTATATGATAGAATAAATGAGGGTGTTTCACATTACTTTCTACACAATAGCAATGATAAGGGGAATAATTAACTTCATTAATCATGTGGACAGCTTCTTGCCATGCATTCAGCCACAGATACCTACAGGCTTCATGTTCTGTCACATCTTCTGCATCCATTATATCCGCCCAAATGCATAACCGGGTTACTTAAAGCTCTTTGTTTGGAGCCAGTGCGCAGCTTTAACGCGCGCAGCTGCTGGCCTCTGAGGACGGAGAGCCAAACGGACAACAATGCGGCGCTGGTACGGCGTGGGAAGCGAGCTTCTGACACAACAGCGGCTAAAAGCAAGCAGGAAAAGGCACCAAGTGGCTCTGACATCACTCACCATCCGGCTGCTGAGGTATTTCTCCACTTCAGACAAACTTCGCACGGTGACGCTTACGCCGGGCATAATAACCTCCCATCTGGAGCCGGAGAGGCGCAGAGGGGCTTCAGTTGGATACTGGGAGCTGCTTCCTCCTCATGGCTGACCTCCTACTCATGTTGATCCATTTCTTTCTTTCTTTTTTTCTTTCTTCTTTCCTGTAGCCCTCTGTGTCACTGGGTTCGCACACGCTGACTGTACTCTGACACACAACTGTGCGTGAAGGCAAAACTCCGCCTGCTCCTCTCTGCAGAGAGGAGGAGGAGGAGGAGGAAGGGAGGAGGAGGGCTTAACCCTTTCAGCAGACCTGCCTATCTGAGCAAGATACAGAAAACAACACCCCTCCCCTTTAACTCATAAACATACGGAAGAGGATTAGGGCCACTGAAAAAACAAAAAAGTTAACTGAATTTTTACATTTTATTTCAATATAATATGAGGAAAAAAGTCAGAATTCTGACTTTAATCTCAGAATTCTGACTTTTTTCTCATATTTCTGACTTTAATCTCAGAATTCTGACTTTTTTTCTCAGAATTTTGACTTTAATTTTAGAATTCTGACCTTTTTTCAGAATTCTGACGTTAATCTCAGAATTCTGATCCAAAACTCTTAGATTAAAGTCAGGATTCTGAGAAAAAAAAGTCAGAATTCTGACTTTAATCTCAGAATTCTGACTTTTTTCTCATATTTCTGACTTTAATCTCAGAATTCTGACTTTTTTTCTCAGAATTTTGACTTTAATTTTAGAATTCTGACCTTTTTTCAGAATTCTGACGTTAATCTCAGAATTCTGATCCAAAACTCTTAGATTAAAGTCAGGATTCTGAGAAAAAAAAAGTCAGAATTCTGAATTTAATCTCCGAATTCTGACTTTTTTCTCATAATTCTGACTTTTTTCTCAGAATTCTGAATTTAATCTCAGAATCCTGATCCAATACTCTTAGATTAAAGTCAAGATTCTGAGAAAAGAAAGTTAACTCAAAAACAAAAAAGTTAACTGATTTTTTAATTTTAATTCAATATAATATGAGAAAAAAAGTCAGAATTTTCAGAATTCTGATCTAAAACTCTTAGATTAAAGTCAGGATTCTGAGAAAAAAGTTAGAATTCTAAGGGGAAAAAAAGTTAATTGATTTTTACATTGTATTTCAATGTAATATGAGATAAAGGTTGGATGTTGGAGCACTCAGCTTCACTGATAAATATGTGAGTTGTTTCGGAGGAACAGTAACACACAACAAAAATGACGAAATTTGGCAACTTTTTACGTGCCTGAGGGGTCCCCGGTGATGATTTTCATTAATGGAAGAGCAGAAGGTGATTAAAACCAGAGGGCTAGTTTAGTCTCTAAAACAGACATGGCTACGGCTTGATGCACGTTTGCTAGCTGTCAGAATTCAGTCAGAATTCTGAAAAAAGTCAGAATTATTTAACTGAAATAATATTTAAAAATCAGTTAACTTTTTTATATTTTCAGGGGCCCTAATCCTCTTCCGTATAAATATTTGGTCACAGTTGACAATATTTTAGTTGTGTTTTGTTTCATACAAAGAGAGATAGTGCTGCAAAATTGTGCATTGGACTTATTTTGGATTTATTTTGTCATTCTGTATACACACGTGTAAACAAAAATAAATTTTGTTTAGAACAGCTCTCTAGACAATTTAATTTTGTAAAGTGCAGATTGGAACAAATTAACAGGATTTTTAACTTAAAAAAAAAAGTTGTAGCCCCTTTAAGCCTGAATTGATATACATGTACATATAAATAGACATTTTGTGTGTGTTTTTCCTCCTTCAATGAGATGACAAATTAAAAGAGTTAATGTTACTAAATAAATAGAAATTAAGCTAAAATATATTTTGTAACAGCAGTTATAACTACATAATAAGATACACTGTGACTAGCACTGGGGTGATGCAGAAACTCTATGGCAGCTGTTTGCCTACACTGCAAAAATATTTTGGAAATGAGTAAAAATGTCTTAAAATAAGTGTATTTACCCTTAATATGACTAGGAAAATAAGATGATCTGCCAATGCAATGAGCATTTTTACCCTTAAAATAAGATAATTAGATATTATGCACATGAAATAAGAGACTGCAGTTGTTTTTTTCTTATTTCAAATTTACTTTCTCTTATTCCATTGGCAAAGTGTCTCTCTTACCTGCTCAATTCAATAAAAAAATGCTCTCATTTTAAGAAAAATTGACTTACTTTACAGATTTACATTTTTTGTAGTGTAATACAAGGGGTTTGTTGCTTATTAACAACAACAGGTATCAAAGGGCTAAATTAAAATTAGGGCTGCAAATAAAGAATATTTTTCTTAATTGATTAAACTGTCGATTTTTGATTAATCATCAGTTTATAGGGCACCCAGAAAATCAACATTCAATAGTGTTATTGGAATCCAGAATAAGAACTTATTACCTTTGGGACATTTAAAAAACTTTGGATATTTTGATGACAAAACTTAATGTTGATGTAATAACAAGAAACACCAACTTGTTAAGAAAAATAACAAAAGTGCTTCTATAAGAAATTCATGAAAAACACTGTGAGAGTGAAAGAAAAAAAATGTTTTGGTACAACATAACCTTAGAGTGATTAATGCTAATACTGACACATACATCTTTTAGTTTATAAATTAAATATAATTGTTAACTAAGCTTATTAACTTTTTAAGTTTACTTTTTGACTTTTCAATTCGGTTTTTTACCTTTTTTTTCGTAACTTAAAATTTAATTTAGAGTATATGTCATTCAAGGGCTTATCTAATTGGTCAAATTCCAAAATAAGATTTACACAGAATTTAAACCAACTGGACCTAAAATTGAAGGCCCTGAATAGAGTACATTAATAAATTAATTTTCATCTTGAATGCAAAGTGTTAATATATATTTTCTACAATTTTGGTGTAATACCTGCTTTGAGTGCATTGCTCTTTCAGCTAAAGGCACGTTTTAGAGTCTCTATGCTTATTTTAATGATTAATCAATTACTATAGTAGTTAATGATTAGTTAAATTAATCATGATTCATCTGATTAACTGTTTCAGCCCTAATTTTAATCAATCATCTGAAAATGGAAAATAACATGAGTAGAAACCTATTGGGTTGTAAAATTGCCAACATAGTAAATTGAAGAAACTGCCAGATCTGTGGTATGTGAGGAACAAAACAGCAAAACAGCTGTTAGTCCTTTACTTTCATATAAAAGCCATTGATTAAGAGCAGATTTGCTGCTATACATGTAGGGAAACATAAGAGAAGGTGAACATGGTTAACTTTATACATGGCAAAGAAAAATTTAGGAAGAAGAAATTTCCTTAATGATACATGGAGGTGGCAGCGTCATGCTTTTCTTCTTGTGGGACAGCGAAGCTGTTAGAGAGAACAGGAAGATGAAGACTGGGACGGGGGTGGACGTTACAGCGGGACAACGACCCCAAAGGGCAACACAGTGCATCCCTGTGTTATAATGGCTCAAAGTCCAAGACTAAATTCAATCAAGTTAGTTTAGCAAGACTTAAATATTCCTGGTTACAAAGAAATTTCCATCTATTGCAGCTACTTTGAATGAACCTATAATGTGTAATATGTGATCCCCTAAAGGCAAAGCTGGTAGGTAAAAAGACTCTCATCTATAACTGCAATAAAATGTCCTAAAAAAGATCAAGATTGATCTTAAGCAGATCACAATTATACACTAATTCAGTTGTAAAATCCAACTTTAAAACATCATAGTGTTTTGCTGTGTTTTGCATTTTTTCAGGGACATTGTATCAAAAAAAATAAAATAAAATAACGTGTAACAGTTTATTAAAAATACTCAGCTGCATTGTTTAACTATTTATCAGTTTTTATGATGCTGATATAGATTTGACAATCATTTTTCTTTCGGTTGTTTTGAAACTTTGGGAAACAGAATAAATGCTACTTTCAAAAAACAAACAAAAAGCAGACGAGTCATTTCTCCTCTGGAACATGGTATCCATTCACAGAGTCCTTTCACTACTCTGACCTGTTTTGGAAGATATGAGCTTATCATTAATTTTTGTGCATGAGCTGGTTTCTGAATGCTTATTTTATCAGGAAAACTATGAAGTCTGCTACTAACTTCCACCAACTACATTGTTTATTTTATCCATTTCTAATCTTTCATACACAGCATTAAAGTAGGAAGTTGTTCCCTCTTATTTATCAGAGGTGTAATTTGGATTAATAATTAGTTATATATTGAGTTTAAAAGCGTGAACTTTGAGAAGATTTACAAAATAAACTGGAGGAATGTTTAGATGGTGATGGTGATTTATGTGAAACTATGAAGGAGGTACAATAAACATCTTGCTTATTTTGCATATTAGCATCGCAATGCTTGCTTTTTACAAAAACTAATGACCAATTTTGCTAACCTGTGAATTATCTGGGATTAATGATGTTTCTTTAAAGACAGAGTTAAATGTTTAATAGTTCCTCCCAGGTCTTGTCAATAAAAACATGAACTAAGCTGAAAGATCCCAAAAAATAATTCCAAGAGTCCATTGATTTCTCATCCAGGAGGTCAGAACAGAACCACAAATAATGTCTGAGGCATGTGAGCCCTCACTGGCCTTAGTTAATGTCATTGTTCATGGTTCAACAATAACTGATTAACTGAACAAAAACAGGAGAATTTCGGGGGAGGGCTTAACGCTGAACGAAAAGAAAACAAAAATCCTTCTCACCAATGACAGATGATGATCTTAGAGACTTTAAAAATACAAAACACTTTACCAACTGGACAAAACTATATATTTTCTAAAGTGTATGTCCGGTTACATCTGTGGTTATGGATAACACAGTATTTTTGAAATATCATAAAGCATACAGACGGTTAAACATGCTGATGGTAGTGTGGCGGTCTGAGTTAATTTTTGATCAGTTCTAGAATATTTCTTCAGCACCCACCAATGGAAGGGTTAAAACATAAATAAATCAGATAAGGATTCATTTGGAGTGGCCTAGTCAAAGTTTAAACTTCAGATTAACATCTGTAATATAACTGAACCCTCAGTTTGGCTAAAAGAAAAGAATTTGCTAAAGTAGACTGAGGAAAAAAAATCTTCACAATGATGTAAAAGTTTTAATGCCAGGTATTCCCAATCCTTGATGGTATTTTCTTGCCCAGTATTAGGGGTGTAAATAATAATCGTTTTGTATCGATGCATCGATCCAACAGCCGACGATCCGATGCATCGATACGTCCGCAAGAGAATCGATTCGTGTTTTTTTTTTTCCTCTGGTCTATTTTTATCCATTTGCTCCTGGACGTAATTCTCCCTCCCATGCTGCAGTGGCGCTAAACCTATTTTGCCCTCCTACCTCGCTTCCTGGTTATACTCTTACAGCAGTGTGCTGCAGTGAGCTTGACGCAGACATTTTGGATTTATGCTTAATATTGAAAGTGTGCTACACGCTGTGGGTCTAGATACGGCCGAGGCGGCGAGGAAGTGGGGGCGAGTTTAGTCCGACGACGGAGGGACATGAGGGCCAAAAAGAGCGAGGATCCAGGTGGAAAAAGGATCCCAGCGTTCTCGCGCACCTCGCTCTTCTAGCTGGACAAACTTCGAGAGTTGTTTTCCGCAATTTCAGTCATAAAAACAAAACAAGCCGGCCTCCTGTCTGCGGCACTGTCTGCGGTCAGCTACAATTTGGGAGAGGAGCAGCGGAGCGTCTGTGGCGGGGGCGGGACGTTTGGAGCGCAGGTATTGCATTGCACTCATTGCTTATTTTGTGCAGTATTTTTGCAGTATTTTTTGATGCAACTTTTCTACTTCTGTTATTTGCTGTTGTCTCTAAAAAAAAAAAAAAAAAATGCATAACGATATTACAGCTTTCATTGATTTATTTCAAACTTGAAACTTTGTTTAGCCTGTAAGGTCTAAAAAATAAAAAATAAAAAAATTTATCGATTAATCAAATCGTATGTATCGCGGTGTATTCTTGAGTATCGAAAATAATCGAATCGTTGGGTCAGGAAATCGATACTGAATCGAATCGCCATGATGGATGTCATTTACACCCCTACCCAGTATAGACATACCAGTTAAGAGGTTTAGAGGGGGCATTGTTTTTTTTACGTCAGGAAAGGTTTTATAGCTTTAATAAGTGTTATTATATTCTTTCTTTCTCTAGTATTTCTTTCCTAATATAAAACATGTTTTAATGATCTAAAGAGCTTCATTGTGGTGAAATCTGTGAAAACTCCCACTAACAACAGTGTATTGTTGTTTTTTTATATCTCCACTTTGTTTTGCAACACTCCTCTCATGCCGTCCAGCTAAGAGGCCAGTAGAATAATCCAGCTGGTCTTTCGACTCACATTCATTCCTCTTGAAACAAGCAAATCCAGCTAGCTTTAAACTCAAAAGCCTGCATTGCATCACAGATCCCTGAACCCCCCTAAATCTCACTGAGGGCTTTTTTTCATTCTGGATTGTAGGGAATGATTGTGAAGCAACCAGAATTTATTTTATTTTATTTTTTTTACAGGTGTGTTTATGCAGGGACCAAAGAGACAAAGAAGCTCGGCCTCAGATCCGTATCTAGCTGCTAATTTAAAGAAACTTTTGAATGTCATGTTTTCCTATTTGAATATGTGTGCACATCTGCTATGTGAAAGTGAAACATGATAGTGTTAAAATGATCATGAACATAATAAAAACAAGATGTTCTTGTACTTTGTTAACATTTGCTTCCAAAGCATTGTGAGTGGGTGTAAATGAACAAATCCATCACAGCAGGGGGCTGCTCTGCTTTCCGCTGCAGGCATGTCAGATAGATTAAAGTCAAGTGGAGGAGTTTAGGAGATTTATACTTTTTAAAAAATAGGAAAACTTTAACTGATAGTCGAAAATGATATATATTTTAACAGATAGAACAAAAAAAACCACATATATAGTCTAATATACAGTCTGGAATGCGGCATATTCTTTTTTTAAAGGTTGTCGAACACGATTGACCCTGGCAGAGCAGAGAGCCGGCTGATAAGATGCATCTGAGCAAGTGTGTGAGTGGAAGTGAAAAGGAATCCACAAACTAACAGAGCGAGAAAAAAAAAATGAAATAACAGCAACTCACGCTGAAGAAATGTCCCCACAGTGAAACGTGGCGGTGGCAGTATCATGCTGTGGGGATGCTATTCTTCCCCTGGAGCAGGGAGACTGGTAATAGGTAAATGGGAAGCTGGATGAAGGTATCAGTAGGCTGCAAACTTGAATAAAAAGAAAAGGTTTAGCTTCCATGCATAAGGACAGCAAGAGCTGCAAAAGAATGGTTTAGATTAGAAGCTTTTTTTTTAGCTCTTAGAATAACCTTATTAAAAAATTCCAGACCGAAATCAAATTGAGAAGCTGGTAACGCTTGAAAACTGATCTTAAAAGACGCTCTCCAGCCAATCTAATAGAACCTGAGCTATTTGTGAAGGAGAACTAGAGGAAATATCAGATGTAGCTTTATGGCAGGCCTCTGCAGAGCAACACAAAGCCGCTGAATAAACCTCACAACTGTCTTCTAAAGATAGAGCAGGAAATCATACTCATCTTTTATTGCTGCCACTGCTGTCCTAATTAGCTAGATGCGTTTACAAGGTGACTAAAGCGAGGGGAAGCTTGCAGACATCGGTTTCTGCTGAGCCCCAGTAAATAATTCATCATCTAATAACACTCTCTGAAAGTCTAGCCCACTCTGCAGCACGCAGCAACATCTTCCACGTTCTGGACACTTGACACGACAGCCGACAATAAGTCACTGGGGTAGGTTAGAGATTTAACATTATTAATTCAGAGGCAGCATGTAAACAGTCTGCTGTTTACAGAAGGAGAGGCGGGTTCTGAGAAGCATGATTAAGCTTTTGCTTACCTTATACACAAGTCTGATAACTGATTCCAGCCATTCAGGAAACTACAGCAGGCTTTGAATAGTCAAATGAGACGGTTGAAATGGCCAATTTGTTGGTAAACATGTTTTCTTTACTTCACTATGAATGTTCGACTCCTCTTTCTAGCTTTCCTACTCAATGATTAATGACAACTATTCTATGGTAACGGATACTCATAACGTTAATTCAAAGGCCTGAGCAGCTGACTTATGTGTTATTCATGGCTTGTTAACCAGCCGTCTTATTTATGCAGAGTTATGCATTAAGTATTGTGGAATGGTACTTTTCCTTGGCCTGTTTGTAAGTGATGTTAAAGTCTGTTTTTTCATTTTTCCTCAATAAAAGTGATTACTTGGAAGCCTTGCTGAGATTAAAGGAAAGGAAGGAGGTTTGAAAGGAAGTTTTCCCCCTAGGTTAGATAAGGTGGAAACATGTCCTGGTGTGAATAGAAAACAATTGTCATCTCTGTCGTTTGATGAACTAAAGTGATTCTCTTGGGAAATGTTGATGTGTGGGAAGTCCCTTTTTTATGCAGGTTTTGGCATGCTGCAGCCTCAGAACATCATTGAGAGCTGCATTAGGCTGGTTGTTTTGTTCTCCTCTGCAGAGTAAAATAAAACCCTCTTCTTCCTTGGATATCAACTCTCAGCGCTCATATTTTTTTAACTCGACAGTATATAATCAGGAAATGCCTTTTATTGTTGTAAGAAGGTTAACATGAAGCAAGCTTAACGTCAGCCTCATTTCAGGCCCCGTCCACACGAAGTCAAAACGAACACGAAATGCTAATATTTTCCAGAACGTTTGTCGTAAAGACGGAGACGTAAAATAAATGTGATCGTCCACACAAATGCATGAAAACGCTGCAAAATGTATGCCAGGCCTGTAAGTGGCGCTGTGGTGCCGAAGCAAAAATAGGCGACGAAATGTTGGGCATGCGCACTAATATTTATACATGGTTGCCCTGCGGGTCCATTTTCGTGGTTCAGTCAAATTCAGGTGCTGAACTATGTCGTCGATATTGCTCTGTTCTTCCTGGAGATATTCCAGAAGAAGAAGATTCTGTTGTAAGCCCTGACAGCAGGGTGAGTAGCATGAGCAGCAACCATTCAACACAGTACGGCGCCATTGTTGTTGTGATACTGTGTCGCGCATGCGTGTTTAGAGGCGACGCTATGACGCATGCGTGTAAGAAAAAAAATGCGGTTAGAGCTTAAAGATGGAAACGCGAAAACGCCGTTTCAAAATCTTCCCACTCTGAAGGCTTAATAAAAAAAAGATCGTTTACAGACCCCCGAAACGCCGGCTTCGTATGGATGAGAGGCTGGTTTGGTGAAAAATTTGTGCGTTTAGGCCAGGGTTTGACTTCCTGTGGACGGGGCCTCAGCCATGAGAAAAATCCAGACATACCAGATAGACCCTCAGCATGGTGCCGCCTTTACCTTACTTGACAGCTGATGCATTACTCAACGGATCAAAAGCTTCAAACTCCAAATGGCTCAATCTTTTTTCTTATCTGACCCTTAAGCTCACCTTTGTGTAGCTGACAAGCCTCCAGCATAGTGCTGATTGCATTGTTAACCACTTTTCTTCTCAAATAAAGGGGCTTATTTAAATAGATAAACATAATCCATAAACTATCAATGGAGTTAAGGCGTTTCTAGAAGGTAAATGTTAAGCTGCTTTATTAGGTGTATTATATTAGGTGTCCATGGGAATGACTGTGTTCTTAAATAAAATTCTTTTATTTTTTTTAAGGAAATACAACCTATTATTTTTGTTAAATATCTGCCATGGGAAATCTTTTGACATCTTAAACAACATACAGTTTATTTGTATCTTTAGATTTTAACATAAGGAGAAAACATAAAAAGATTCCTAAATATCAAGCATGGATTTTCAGTAACGCTTTCTTTTAACAGTACATCAATAGCCTTGTAATAAAATGGTAATAACATAACAAGTTACACTATATTATTAGTTAACAAGAAATACTTTATGGAGAATTTTGTTAAGTTCTTCAAATTTTAGGCAGACAAGGTAAAGTCAGACTACTTAGATGTCAAACCGTCATTACCAGGTAAATCATTTCACCGACAGCAATAAATTAATGTGTTATCTAGTAAAATGCAGTTTTATTACTTGGCATATAACAGAAAAGTAAACCTAGAAGATCTTAAAATTCCTATTTATATGTAACTTGAATTCAGTTTTATAATACTTTATTAAACTGATCTGAAGTTACAATTTACTTCATAAACCGTTGGTAGGTGGTGGCCAATAATAGAAACTTATGTGGTAACCTGATGGTAATTACCCAACAAAAGTCTCCATTTCTGCATAGTAACAATCATTTGTAATAATTAAATGCAGGTAATAACCTACATGTATACCTTATTTTTGGGCTAATTACCAAATAATAAATATAATTTCCAAGCTAATTAAAAGAAAACAATTCACGGTTCTTTTGATGTCATGTTTTGAAAATTAAATTCAAATATTCTTAATAAAAACACTAAAGCTTCTAAGATATGTATTCCTTATTATTGTACATAAGTTAATTCTTTGTATAATTCTTAACCGCTATTTGTTAGGAGGCAAAATTTATGCACCAGTTACAACCGCGTATATCAGACCCTCAGGATGATTCTCCTCCACCATGCTTGACAGTTTGAAGGCCTCACCGATTCTTGAAAACATGCATTTTATTATCTTCTCTAATTAAATAGTGCTACAGCTATATATATATATATATATATATATATATATATATACATATACATTAGGGGTGGAACGGTTCACAAAATCCACGGTTCGGTTCGATTCACGGTTTCGTGGTCACGGTTTTCGGTTCAGTATATGTTGATTGTTACACCGAAATCCCATAAAAATTTATGAAATTAATGAAAAAATTCCCCAAAAAATAATGGATTGTAATTATTTTAAATGATCCGCGGAAACCCTGGATCATTTCAGTATGTTTTGCTGCTTTAAATTTAATGATCTCGCGTATGCTCTCTACGATCTCCAAGGGACTCAGAGGGGAGCGGACGGGAGCCACAGTGGAGGCTGTAGGCTTTGCTTTGTGCAGGCGGTCTGGAGCGCAGCGGGGCGGAGGGGGGGTTGCTGACGGAGTATGTGGGATTTCGGGGTTAGCATGACATGTTGGTCATGTTGCTGTTAGCATAAACAAAACGTGTTGCACAATGCTTGCACACTGTTGCACTTTTATCCACAACTTTCTTTCCGCCGTCATCGTAGGTCACTCTAAATGCAAAGTGGTCCCATACAGCAGACCTATAAAGTGCTGCTGGCGCGTCTTCCAACTCCTGTTCTTTCCCACTCGCCAGTCCGACACAATTCTCCACAACTGATTTTTTTCTGCTACACCCGGCTACGCTGCTTCGCTTCTTCTTCTTGTTTACTACTGGTGGTCGGCTTTGGTCGCAGTACCGCCACCTTCTGCTCTGGAGTGTAATCGCTTCCTCTATGAGAAAAAGGAGCAGCGCACGAACCAAACTTAACACAGTCGAACCGAACGGTTCGGACGGTTTTCATAAATCGTCCCATCCCTAATATACATACATATATACATACACATACACACACACCAGTGATCATCTTATTTACAATGTTCACACAAATGCGGAGTCACACAAAAGCAAGACTGAAAGATGTTTTTATTTCGGTATGACATAATCGTCTGTCCATTTTCACGTCATCGCCCAAAATGACAGCATACACAAACTACCAAATGTTGCCTGAATAGCTCTATTTTTTTTGGTGTACTTTATATATAAATATATATACATAGTTACATCAGATCCACACCATGTCATTTGACACATGATGCTGCCAATCTGTTGGATTACACATAAAGGTAGTAACCTTCAATGATAGAATCTCAAATTTCACATTTTCTTTCCTTAGGATCATTCTAACATTTAGAAAAAAAATATGGCCCAGTTGGAGAAGTAATGAATAAAAAAAAAAAAAAAGAAAAACAAACACAAGCCGTGCGATTCATTCAAAATACAACTGAGTTTTTTTTTTTCTCAGAAAAACAGGCTTAACGGGTATGAAGCATAAAATACTATACAATAAAAAGCTAAATCTGCTTTGCAGCTTTTAAGAATTGAATTCTTAACGTCTTGGGAGGTTGTCCCATTCGTGAGCTGAGCTCAACCAACGGCTTAAAGAGAAGGCAGGAGAAGCTAAGAGATACAAACGGATAATGAGTCATGAAATCTAGTTTGTTATACTCATACAAAAACCGGCTTGATGAGTTCTCGAAATGCTTTGTTAGTCAACCTTCCACAATCCAGATATTGTTTTTAAAAAAAATTGTCCCAGTGTGTCAGACGCCAGAGACTGTTTGGCTGTTATAATCAGTGGATTCCATTTTGAGGATGTAAGGGATGATGCTGTCAATCTGCACGTTGCCGATAAGCCCGGCGAAAAACAGCTCCTCTGTGACAGCTGCACTTATTAGCCTGAGGGCCGGAAGACGCACCAACAGCTTGGATAACCTGGGAGTAATGAGGCAGAAAGGAGACGCAGATTTAAAAAAAAAAAAACATGAAGCAGACGTATCCGTGACAACATCATCAATCTGTCCCGCTTTGAGGAACAAGCATGGCCTGATGCACCGCTGCTTTTTCAACACCGTTAGCATCATGTAGTACAAACCGATAAGAGTCGTCTGGGTATGTCCTTGTAACGTAGTCCTGCAGCTCCATGTAGGCTTTTTCCTGGAACATCTCTATCTGTGGGATGTTATCTATACCAGGGTGATCTAGCACAGAAACGGCACCCACCAAGTAAAGAAAGGCATACTTAACACGCTTAAAAATCAAAATCAAATATATAGATTCTTACACACCTGGGCTAAAGAGGACAACTGCTTTGAGGTAGGCATATTCATAAGAGTCTGGGGCCAACTTGGACATGCTGTTACAGAACTCCTGCATCCTCCAGATGTGCTCCATTACTACTTTCCCTCTCTCCTGTGACAGCTTCTCTGAAATGAGACAAAACAGAAAACCTCGGAACGTGCATAAAAAAAAGAAAAGAAGGAAAAACCAGACGGCCATTTTGCTTCCCGTCTCAGAGATAATACTTCATTAATGGGAGCCTGCAGCCAGTCGCCCAGCCGTCCTACCTTCCTGTAAGCTGGTCTGCAGATGATTGATAATGGCACTTAGGATGGTACCAACATTCATAACGTTGGAGCACTGTGCCAGACCCAGGGCGAAAAGCTCATTCCAGCAGGCCTTCATCAAGTTAATATCATTATCCTGGCCTCTGTAAAATAATAAGGCACCATCGTTAAAAGCAGAACTGTGTTCTTAAGTATTCCCACCCCATGGACCTGTGACAATACATGTTATAGACTCATACAAATGTATACACAAGCAGCAAATAGTAAATTATAAACGTTTTCACCTAAAGTTACATAAAATTCAATCTTCACTAACATCAATGTAAAATGTCCCCTTATAAAGGACAGTTTGGATGTATTATTTAAAAAAGGCTTTAAAGTCGTAGGGAAGAGGCGATTCTAACCGTTGAAATTCCGAATTCTCCCGAGTGGTGCCCGACTTTACACGAGTGAATAAAGTCAATGTGATTGGTCGATTATCAAGGGGGCGGGATTGTTGTGTCGGAAGGTTCACAAGTAAGTTTGGTTGTAGCCGGTTTGTCGGAAGCATCTTGCTAACCAGTTAGCAACTTTTGGGAGAATATGGTCTGATAAAGAGTACATTTATATCCATGTTTAAGCCAGAATGATTTGAAATTTAAATATGATTTCCATACGACTTTAAGATTTCAGGTGCAAGACATAAGGACTCTGGTCAGGACTTTGTATTTCTATCCAAAATTTACATTCTTATTTAGTTCCATCCATACATTCATAAAACACTTAAGACTCCCAGAATTCCGATCCTACTAGAACTCCCACTGGCCGTCAATTTGACGGGTGACATTTTTTCCAAATGGGACGAATGAGTGGTGCTGTCAACTGAAATGGTTCTAGTGTGCGATATAAACCCATTGTGGAAATGTGGACCTTAAAACAGGTCTAATATATATATTTTTAAAGGCTTTATTGTATGCTATTATTATTTATGGACTAACTTTACATTACATTTCCTACTGCGTGGGAGGGGTTGTGGTTGGCACGCAGCTGTTTTACCAGTTCAAGGATAAAATCTCTGCATTAGAAGGTGACATTCAAACAGTTCCTGAACAAACCCAACGCGTTTAAAGCTGCTATGTCCAGAAGATTGTAAAATACAGCCACAGGCCACCTTCGCGTTGGGGCTTTTACAGAATACTTTTTAATCATCTGATGAACACATCCTCGCCAACCTTCATGTGATTTTAGTCGACCACAGGCTCTGGTTTGGCTTTTGGGCTGCTGAGTGTATAAGCTGATGTGTATGCAGTGCTATCAAACATTGAACAAAAGTTTCACTATTGTCTGAAGAGTCACTGATACGTCTGCGTTTCGGCGGGGGTGGATGATCAACCTCTGACTCGCTGTCAGAATCTGAGCCGCTCCCTACCCAGTCGTCCTCATCGGTATCGCTCTCCGCCCAAATCACTATCATCAATATTTTGAAGCATTTCTAAAGCCTGTTTTGCTGTTAGATTTTTCCTGAAAGCAATTTTTCCCTTTTAGAGTTCTAGGTAGAATGTTGGTTGCTAAGCAACGGTACGAACTGTCAGTCCACCGCAGGAAGAATTTACAATGCAACTAATAGAGCCGTCAAAATGAGGGCTGTGGAAGATGGTGGTAAAATGAAACATATTGATTTTTTACATTTATATTTCACAAAAAAAATTATGTGAAAATGAAGGATATATAGAAACAGGATAAGTCAGTTAACATGAGCAACATATGTTTAATGTAAAGTTTTTTTCATTTAAAATATCAGAACCATCAAAATGACGGCCTTGGTAGTTCTAATGTTAATGCAGCTTTGCAATGTTAGCTTGTTACACAGAAATAGACAAAAAGCTGAATCTTGAGCTCATCTGGCCCGAGTACCGTCTGCTAGGGGTGGAACGGTTCACAAAATCCACTGTTCGGTTCGCGGTTTCGTGGTCACGGTTTTCGGTTCGGTATATGTTGATTGTTACACCAAAATCCCATAAAAATGTATCAAATTAATGAAAAAAGCCCCCAAAAATTTATGAATTGTAATTATCCACAGAAACCCTGGATCATTTCCGCATGTTTTGCTGCTTTGAATTTAATGATCTCGCGCATGCCCTCTACGATCTCCAAGGAACTCAGAGCGGAGCGGACGGGAGCCACAGTGGAGGCTGTAGGCTTTGCTTTGTGCAGGCGGTCTGGAGCGCAGCGGAGCGGAGCGCTGACGGAGTATGTGGGATTTCGGGGTTAGCATGACATGTTGGTCATGTTGCTGTTAGCATAAACAAAACGTGTTGCACAATGCTTGCACACTGTTGCACTTTTATCCACAACTTTCTTTCCGCCGTCATCGTAGGTCACTCTAAATGCAAAGTGGTCCCATACAGCAGACCTATAAAGTGCTGCTGGCGCGTCTTCCAACTCCTGTTCTTTCCCACTCGCCATACCCACACAATTCTCCACAACAACTGATTTTTTTCTGCTACACCCAGCTACGCTTCTTCGCTTCTTCTTCTTCTTCTTGTTTACTACTGGTGGTTGGATTTGGTCGCAGTACCGCCACCTTCTGCTCTGGAGTGTAAACGCTTAAACCGTTTCATCCCTACCGTCTGCTACACGTTTGTTTCCCCGCTTGAGTTGTGCTCATTTTATTTAGGGGTGTTAAAGTAAATGCGGTGAAGACATTATTGACACTACAGAATTTGAAAGAGGAAAAAAAAAAAGGAATATCATGTTATCCTTTCTTTTATTTTCGTTTTTTTACCTCTTTACTATGTTTTTGGGGGTTTATGACTTTGCAATAAAAAATTGCAATAAAGCAGATTGAAGTTTGAGTTTGGAATTCAATGGAATCAGGTAGCTTAAGGTGGACACACTCACAGTGAAATCAAATCCTCTTACCCTAAGGTTTGGAAGGCAGGTATGGAGCGTGCCCAGTGCATAGAGAGAAAAAGTAGCCGGGACGCCGACTCACAGATGTAGTTGACATTGAGGTACTCTGGTACAGGCAATGGCATCATAAGCTGCAGAGAAATCAACGTAATGATAGTTTTTATCTAGTAGATTATGGAAGCGAATCGTTAACATATTTTAAATGAAAAAGCATTTTCAGAAATGCTTTTCATTTTAAGAATGTGGCTGCATTGTTTGACTCATAAATGAAATTAGTTATTAATAATCCTGTTTGCATTTTCATTTTCTTCTTTAACACTGATCATCCTTTTACTTAATTAAAATGAAAAAGACATTTGAGATTTATTTTTTTAAAATGTACCCCAGCAAATACATACCAAAATTCAATTTGAAGTGTAAAATTTGAAAATGAAAAAGCATTTCCAGAAATGCTTTTTCATTTTAAGAATGTTGCTGCATTACTTGACTCAAATAAAATCAGTAATCAATCATCCGATTTGCATTTAAATTTTCTCCTTCAAGACTGCTCATCCTTTTACTTAACTAAAAGGGAAAAAGAAAAAGACATTTGAGATTTCAATGGGATATCAATCGGATGATTGATTACTAATTTAGTTTATGAGTCAAGTAATGCAGCCACTTTCCATTTCTGGAAATGCTTTTTCATTTTCAAATTTTACATTTCAAATTGAATTCTGGTATGTATTTGCTGGGGTACATTTTGAAAAATAAATCTCAAATCTTTTTC
>NW_015150593.1:1183123-1189997 GCF_000732505.1 Cyprinodon variegatus
GCCACATTCTTAAAATGAAAACGCATTTCTGAAAATGCGTTTTTATTTTAAATCAGGTAACGATTTGCTTCCATAGTAGATCAGGGTTGGCACGAGCAGCGGTTCTGGTGAAACGGCTCTGCTTTTACCTTGAAAGGGATGTGGCTCTCAGAGAGCAGCGGCCCATCCAGCTCTATCACCGGACCCGACTGGTCTCCTGACATCAGCTGCATGGTGGTTTCTAAGGACTCCCCAGCTGAGCCGTCATCAGGATGTAGGACTTTGGCTAACGTGTCAAAAGCTCTGAACATAAAACAATCAAATAAACAACCCAAAGAACTCTTATTTCAAAACAAATGCATTTATTTATCACATTTACAATTCCGTTGAAGCTTCAACTGCCCCTGAATTTCCCTCTGGAGAACCAGGGTCCAAACATGCAGTAACAAAAACACAACATCCATATCGCATCTTTTTTATTCCTCATAACAACTCTCACCTGGTGATATCGCTCGTGTTCTGATCGTCGCCTTGCATGTCAGTCATAGAGCTATCACCATTGCTGAGCGTTTCAGCTCCCATTGCGTCATTCCCACCGTCACTTAGCTCCCTCGTCTTGTTAAGGTGAGCAAGGGATGTAACTACATTTGCCAACGTACCAAGATCCCCCTGAGACAGATCATCCTGTGGGGAAAAGCAGTAATGTTACTATTTTTAGGTCAAAATTTCATAGGTGACCAGGTACCTTTTTTAACAATTACCCTTGAATTTATTACAGACATTTCTTCACAAGAAAAAATTTAAACATGGAGTCTGAAAAAACAGCAACTTTAAAAGTCATGATGAACAATTAAGCCGGAAATCATAGGTGTCAAGTAACAAAGTACAAATACTTTGTTACTGTACTTAAGTACACTTTTTAGGTATCTATGCTTCACTCCATTACTTATTTTTCTTCCTACTTCTGACATCTACTCATTACTTTTTCCACAAGAATCTGTACTTTCTATTCCTTGAATTTTTAAAAAAAACGTCACTCGTTACTCTTGGCTTCAGATAAATGTTTATAAATATTTATTTCACGTCATGTGCGCCATTCAATGCAGATCATTGGCTCCAAACTAGTGTGATTGGGTGAGTCATAGAACGCAAACACTCATTGGTTAGCTAAAGGAAATCATCAGAACCAAGCAGGTGTTCTTCAAACTGCTAACGTGAATTGTCTATGCCATGCTACAATGTCGGATTCAGAAAAAGATGTTGGAATGTCTGAAAGGTCGGACACAGGGGAGAACGTATCGGGAGATGGAGACGGAGACAAACAAGACCTCCCTCATCCTTGGAAGAGGAATTTTTCAAAATAGTCGTAAAATTGAGCTTTCAATTCATATAGCTGCATCTGGCTGTTTTTTTAAAGGTTACTTTATACTTTAAGCAGTTTTTGGAGCACATACGTTTTCACTTTTACTTGAGTAAAGAGGTCAAGTTGATACTTCGACTTTTACCAGAGAGTTTTTAAACTGCAGTATCTATACTTCTACTTAAGTAACAAATATGTGTACTTTTGACAGCACTGCCGGGAATACACAGTACGATTTTTTGCCCTTTTCACGCCGATTCTCCAGTCGTGTGAGAATTTTTCGATTGGGCTGACTTTCAGCTGGATGGTGCGTCGTGTAGGTTACAAGGGGTAACGAGGGGCAACCTCTCACCACCACCTCCCAAACAGGAATCATAAGGTCAGGGGGAAAATCAAACATATCTGTAATTCAGTCGGGCACCCTAAGGTGGCATTAGGCAAATTGCTCAGTGGGCAAACAAGGATTCCTTTTCTTCCTCTTCTCAGAAAAAAAACAACACAGAAGCATGGCAGGGGTCCCAGTGAAATGGAGTTCTTTCTGTAAAATTAACAGACCGTAGTAGCCACGTTTGCTCAGCCATGCCTTTGTCCAAATACGTCGTCGCCTTTTCTTTTTAGGGCTTTCAGCACAAAATTGCACAAATTGCCAGGGCAGCGGGTTTCCCTCTAATGAGCTTCATATTCCTCTTCAACTCGTATGGCTTCCAGATAGATGAGTCCAAGTAGCGCCATCTCACTGAGGAGCTGAGTCCAACGTGTTTTTTAGACGAACAGTGTGAGCTATGCAACGATTGCCCAGCTTTAGAAAGATGACGTGATGGACGGACAGAGGAATGGAGGCCAGAGAACTGAACAATTAGCAGACAGATAAACGCCAAACTAATAAACGGACTGATATATAAGAAAATGTGACAATAGATATAAGGAGATTATGGATGAAAATGAACAGTCTGGAAATAAATAACAATTTACTTTGAAACATTTCCCCGACTGGAGGATCTCTGCAGCTAATTCATTTGTTATAACTTGGATCTTACTTTATCAGGGGAGGCAGGAATCAGGATTGTATTTTCCAGCTTAGGGAACGGCTGCTGGATGTTGAGCATCATGCTGGACTCAAGCAAACTAGTGGATCTAAAAAAAAAAAAAAAAAACATTCATCATTAGACAGCCATGATGATTAAATATCCGCAGATGGAAATATTATATAAGCTTTATTATATTCCTATTAAACAAATAGTAATGAGTTGATATATGAGAAATTGAGTTATTACAGTTATATAATATGATATTAGAGTGTTTGATTATGCACAGCTAAGCGTAAAGCAACAAAAAAAGTGTTGAAAAAAAAAATATTATAGATAATTAAACAGAAAATTGATAGCAAACCTGTACATTGTTTGGTATCAACACTGCAGACATAGTTCAAAGTCAATTGGACATCTGATCACTGTATATTACGTACCGAGCAGTTTCCTTCTCAGAGACAAACGTGGGCGTGGCAGCCAGAGGGCTACAAAGATTCTTCCGGATGTAGATCTTTTCCGTAGAGGCCGCACAGTTCACCGATTTCTCTCTGGTGGCAACTTCGACAGGTTTCCGTTCACACTGCACAGCTAGAATATCGGACAGTGGGCAGGTGAATCTTTCTTAACATGTTTTTAAAGGAGTATTTAGTGTAAAGGGGTCTCTTACAATCCTGTTTCATGCCCAGAGCTATGCAGCGCTGCAGTCGGCAGTACTGGCAGCGGTTTCGGTGTAGTTTATTAATTGCGCACTCTCCGGAGCCTCTGCACGTATACACCAGGTTCTTCCTTATGCTACGCTTGAAGAAGCCCTTGCAGCCCTCGCAGCTGACAGCTCCATAATGACGCCCTGAATTAAAAGAAAATGTAAAAACATATTTTAAACAGATAAAAAAAAGGTTTATATTGCAGCAAAAAAAAGTGTCTCTGCTTAAAGTAAACAGTTATTTCTACCTGATGCCTTGTCGCCACAAACAACGCAGTACTCCACCATCGGCTTGACAAGAGACTGGTCTGCGCCTTCGGTCACAAACTGACAAACAAGCCGACACAATGAAAAGATTTAGTACGCTAAACCCAGCAGCGGGTTTAGACTGCCCAAACATGCTCATGCCGCAGTCATCTGAACCTTTAATGGCCTGTTTATAGAAACTGTATCCTGGAGACGTCAGGGTGTGTTTGGGTAGTACCTGGATCTGCTGTCCTGCCAGTTCAGGGGCAGCGAAGAGCAGCTGGTTCACCCCGGAGCCGTCAGAAGAGGCCAGTATCACCTTGTTGGGAGAGCCTTCCTGCTTGGCCAGAATTACCTTCCCGCCGGGGGAATAGTCGGCATTCGCTAAGATAAACTGCTGTTTCCCAGGGGAAGGTGGTTCAAGTGCTGTTACTATTTGGATCCTCTGTCCAGTCTGCTGATCAGTTACGATCTATCACAGGAAAAAGATGTTAAAAGAATGAAGGATTATCTAGATTTCTAGTAGACATAAAAGATGGAGCTAAGCGCGCCTCTGTCTTTACTACCAGTAAAAGGAAAAGTTTTCTTTAGGGTGCATAGGCCTCTGATTCACCTGGATCCGATGTCCTAAAGCCATGTTGTTGTCTGCAGACACAAGCTGAATCTTGTGAGTCAGTCCATCCATCCTATTGTGTGCACACCTTCATCCGCTGCTCCTCACATCAGTGCCCCATGAGGAATACACACCTGAACAGCAAAGACCATCACAGTTCAATTACCTCACAATATGTGCAGATATGTCGCACTGGGACTGCTGCAGAAAAATCAGCTTTTCAAGACATAAACATTTGAATGACAACATAATTAAGACCTTCTACTGAAACCATCTTGTGACCTTAGAGCAAGCTTGGTAAGCTATAAATACTAATCTAAGCTGTGCTGAATACGGTGGACTTTGTTAAGCTGAATTAGAATATGCACTCAAACAGGGAAGTTTGGTTAGATTCAGCACCAAGTGATATTACGATTATAGCGAAAGAAAACCCTAGTAATTCAGCTTCTCAGACAATTAGATTACTACATTAGATCAATTCCTTAGCCACCATCCACAAAGAGAGTAAACCACAAAAGGTTGATTCTAAATAAGATAGATATTCACAAAGTACTCTGATAAGGCATATTAATGGAAAGTTGAGTTGAAGGAAAAGTGCAGTAGAACAAGGTACACAAGCGGCAGCGGTAAATAAATCGTCCAGAGCCCAATAAAGCATAGACCATTTTAGAATTTGCAGAAGACTGTGGCAGGAGAATTGCTTTGAGAATCACCATACACACACATTACACACACATACCCATGATAATGGCTGCAATAGTCGCATGTCTTGTTTTGAGCAGCTTCTAAGTCGAGTGTGTTAGGTACAGCTGCAACACTCTATGCTTCCCTCTGTTGACAAGTTTTATGGAGATTCTGAATTTACTTTCCAGCAGAACTTGGGACTTAAGCAAACTGCAAAAGACAGCAAAAGCTGGTTCAATAACCACGTTGTTACTGCGGTTGTTTGGTAAGCCAAGTCATCAGATCAGAACCTCATAGGGAATCTTTGGGTATTATCAGGAAGACGATGAGACAGCAGACCCAACAGTGCAGACAGCCTGGGCTACTTTAACACGTCAGCACTCTAACAGGCAGTAAAGGGAGATCTGACCCATTATCAAACGTAAAAATGGATAGATGCACAGAAGGCCTGCATTTCTGGATTGAAATTTGTTGCATTGATGACCGTTTAATAATAATGTAAGCTTTTGTATAAATTAAAAATTGTAGTTTTTATTACTTAGACAAATTTTATTGTCGGTTTGTATACACAGTGTATGCAAAATGAAATTTAGTTTAGTGCAGCTTTTCTTTGCAGCAGTGATTACATGTAAACAGTGTGGGAGAAAAAAAAACATGATGCAAAAAAACACATTGATATTAGCTGTAAACAAAAGTAATATGATTGAAGAATATCTTTTTACTTAACGGCAAAATAAACATAATTGATTATCTAATGTATTGCTGTAGAGTTGCAAGCAAAAGTAGGATGTAAAACCAAAACAGCGTAAGAAATGTTTGAGCAGATTCTGGTGTAGAAACAATCAGTTTGTATTTTAGCATCGCATCCTCATCTCTCCACAAAAGCGATGTAATCGATTAGAAAGCTTAGACTCAATCCGCTGCAAGTTGTCTTGATTAGCAGGTATAAACTGTTTATCATGTTGGATGTCAGGATGTGCTAGTCTGAAGCCTGCAGGAGGCTACCGAGCTGCGTTAGCAAAAAATCCCCACAAAACTACACAACAGCAATGCGAAGTGAGATCGGATGAGTCCTAAAAACACTAGGTTTACACATGCCACTAACAGCCGGCTACTTAAAATCCATACGGAAGATAAAGGTATTTCTTTTCCTGTCGGTGAAAGGTCAACATTGAAGGGTTAAAGCGCGCTAGGGTTCAAGGCCCATGATGCCGACAGAGACTGCTTGTTTGCGACAACCGGTCTGTACAGCTTTATACTGGATCTTTACCCTCATCGTCAGACGGAGACAGCCGAAGCTTTCACACCATACCCCGCTGATACGAAGCTAACCTGCGATGCGGACGCTTTAATTTCTGAATCTATGGAGCGGCGCTAGCAGGAGAGGTAGCAGTAGCACTGTTAGCCGACTAAGCTAACCAGGCTAACTGGATGGTTACTGGATGATTACTTTCATCCAGTGGCTCTTAACGCCCACCTACTGACAGGTGAAGACATAAAAGTATTCCTTTCGTATATGCATACCTGAACCCGAAGGAGCTCCGGACTAAAACAAGTTATATTTGCCGCTTGTTAGCTAGTGGCTAATAGCAACCTCCTTCCTGTTTCTCCAACGGCGCGAAGCTCTCGTGACCCTGGAACACCTACGCAGTAATGAATGTACCTTACCTGTTGAAAAGTCGATGTGTAAGAAAGGGTCCTGCTTTTAATGAAATAATATTGTGTTTTCTGCGGCTGTTGGGAGGGTCAGAGTTCGTGACCTTTTTTTTATCAATAGAGGGTTTGTCGCGCATGCGCATAGAGACAGCTGCGGTGTGCGTCCGTCAGAGCGGCTGCGGTGCGTTTACTGTCCGTCATCTCTGCAGCCAGCATCTCACCGGCTCCTTCTGGTGATTTGAATGACATGGCTGGTGGCTATCACTTATCTGTATTTAAAAAGAAACCTGAATGAGGCAAAAAAATATATATATTTTTTAAACCTTTTTAAATGTTCTTCTTCTTGTTGGATTTATTGGCGGTTGGTAACAAACATTTAGTAGCATTACCGCCACTTACTGGTATGGAGTGTGGTTTGTGATGGACTATCTACTTAATAAACATATATATAATTTCTAAGGGAAAAAAAAAACAAAAACTACATACTTATTCATAACTTTGTATTCTACCCGTCTATATTTTACACACATTCACACTCTCTATAATTAGATTATATGAAATAATTTAGTTTTCTTTAAAAATCGAATAATTATTTGTATACGTTT
>NW_015150593.1:1191154-1192573 GCF_000732505.1 Cyprinodon variegatus
TCACATTTATTTTACGTCTCCGTCTTTACGGCAAACGTTTTGGAAAATATCAGCGTTTCGTGTTCGTTTTGACTTCATGTGGACGGGGCCTGAGAAAAAAGTCAGAATTCTGAGAACAAAGTCAGAATTCTGACTTTTTTCCCATGTTAAAGTGTATTTTAACCAAATTTTAACTTTATCACTCTCTCCTCTTTTCTATTTCGTCTTCCATTTCTTCTTTTTCCTACTATCTTCTGAGTTTTATAAAACCATCTTCCTGTTTTTCCTTCATCCCACCTTTTTAGCCATTTTTCCATCAGTTTTTCTTTAATAATACTCTTTCCCTCAGATTTACTTGTTTTAACTGTATAACTAATAGGATTTTGAAAGCTGTAATAATGTTATGCATTTTATTTGAGAAACAACAGCAAAAAACAAAAGTAGCAAATTTGTACACCACCTAGACCTACCTATGAAAACCTCATTCACTGAGAAATAATAATGCCTCTATGTTTACGAGAGTGTGCAAACAGAAAGAGGGTTGTGGCTAAAGGAAGCGAGGTAGGAGGGCAAAATAGGTTTAGCGCCACCGCAGCACAAGAGTCAGAATTATGTCCAGGAGCAAATGAATAAACATGAATCGATACTCTTGCGGACGTCTCGATGCATCGGATCGTCGGCTATAAATACTAGGTCTATAGCCCCCACATTCTTTCCTTTTTAATGTTTTCTGTGTTCTTTTTTTTACTGACTTTCATTATTGTGTTATAGGGATTAATGCAATAAACACTGAAAACTGTCTTATCTTCTTTGTGTTTCTGCTTAAATCTCTGTTGTAACTGTAGTTCTGCAGCTTCCTTTAAGCCCCCCGTAGAATCCACAGTCCCTAAATAGAATAGAAAATCCCTTTATTGTCCCACAATGGGGAAACTCTGGTGTTTAAAGCAGCAAAAAGATTATAGAAAAAAATTCTCACACAAATGTGGACCTTAGAGGAGTGTATAAAATAACTTTATAGTGAAGAGTTAAAAGATAAACAATAAAGTACTGTACTGTTAAGTGTTTTAACAATATAAAACTGTGCAACTGGAGAATAAATAACTAGTATACACCTATGGACATTTTTCCAGTAATGCATATTTGAAAAAAGCAACATCAAAGATGTGCAAAATGACAGCAGCAGGTTATTTAACTGACTAAGAAACTGTGCAAAATTATGATGAATGAAACTACTTATTATGGTTGATGGGAACAGTGGTGGTTCTAGAGTCTTCCAGTTGCTGGGAGGAAGGATCTGTGATAACGCTCCCTGGTGCATTTAGGGTGCAGCAGTCTGTCACTGAAGGAGCTCTCCAGTTCTGAAACAGCTTCATGCATGGGGTGGGAGACATTATCCAACAGAGATGTTCATTTAGTTAGAATGACAAAAAAAAAAGTAGT
>NW_015150593.1:1194558-1196698 GCF_000732505.1 Cyprinodon variegatus
TCTATAGACAATTTAATTCTATAGACAATTTAAGCTATTCTTGGTACAAACCCATAAACATACCCACAATATCTTAATATTAGATAAATTATACTTGGCAACAAATAATATTGGAATCAGGAGCAAATATCTTTGCTGGCTTCTTGTTCAATGTTTCCTTTTAAATAAAATAAATTATCTAACCCAGTACCTAAATTTCAACTAAAGTAAAAGTGAGATATGTATGAATAAATCCCTAAACTCCAAAGCAAAAACATGTGGTACTTTTAAAATACTTTTTATTCAGCATTTTCAAACTACAAGCTGTAACACAAAGGACAACAAACATGAATATCTGCAGACATTTGACTTTATTTGCTTCACAGTCAAATTATATTTCACAGTTTACAGGTAAGATTCCATATGTACATCCACTTAAGTGCAAAATATATTACAGTGAAGTTATTTTTGTACAGTGTGCCTTCATGCGTTAGACCAAAAGTGCAGCCTCTGTGGTTTTCTACTGATAGTGTGGCAGCATGGTGCTATAGAACAACAAAAACTAGAACTTAGATGCCAATCACTTATCATTTGAATTTTTGTGAATTTAATGTGAATTTGTAACTATAATTAACTAATATATGAAGATCCAAGACAAAAGTCTGCAAATATTGAATGATCACTTTTTTGGAGTTAAAAGGTGAATTAAATGTACAAAATTGGAAAAATCTAGCATCCTAAAAATAAAGTCAAAATAAAAATGTATATGACGACAGTTGTTTTGCATTTTTTCTATGGAGCTCTGAGGTATATATATATATATATATAAAAAAAAAAACTTAAAAAAACCATCGAAATCCCCATCAGATGTTACAACACAATTGCCTCTCTGAACGAGTCGATCCATCTGTTCAAAAACAACAACAAAAATATTCTTGAAATCATTTATTCTTCCCGTGTGGAACAATAAACTGATTTTAACTTTTCAGCCGTACATACCTTTGGGCCGTTTGAGCGTCGTCTGCCCTGAAAATGTAGTAGAGCGTGTTTTTGTGGTATAGCTTAAACTGCTGCTTCTCTGAGGAATCGACTTTTAAAACGAAGCCCAGCAGGGGCTGACTCTCTGAGGCTGCAACATCCTGCAGGTAGAACCAAAACAAAGGCACACATTAGATCAATTTTAGCTTTTGACGAAGGTATATTTGTGCTAAAGCAGAGGTACTAACCTCACTGGCTGCATAAGTGTACAGCACTTTGTCTTTAATGACAAACCACAGCCTCTTCCAATGCTTTTTATTGTGCTTTGACCTGTGCAGATAACCGCTCATGGATGAATCGTCTGTGTTTGCTGACACCTAAAACAGACAAGTAGTCACATTAGTTTGCAGCTCAATTAGAAATATTTATTTTGTAAAATCATAAAATAGAATTTTTATGTCATGTAAAGAAAGAGTGGTTTGTGCACGCCTGAAAAGAGAAGATTCTGAATTTACTGAAATTTTATAAAACAAGCTTTAACTCAGAACTTCTGGATTCCAAGCTCTACACCCTAACTAGGCTGCCACTCCCTTCCACCTTACGGTAACATTCACATTTTTTGAATATGACTGTTTATGACTAAAGCATCACTTACCTCTTTAAGTGCTGCCGGGATCTTCTTCTGCTTCCTGGAAAACCCGATGGTCGCCCTGCTTCCAGGTGTCATTGCTGCGCTTGAGACCACATCACCTAATGAACAGGAAGTGGTTTAACTATGAGAGCATATTTATAAACCTATTTATAAATATTACAATCTATGTCTAAACCACAGATATATTTCAATATGTAAAAGTGTAAAAAAATGGCCTCAGATTGCAAACAATGGCTATAAACATGTCTTACTTTTCTGTTGCTGAAGAATGAGGAAACACTGGTCACACACTCGTGCTGACTGGTTCTTTAGATATGCAAGACAGTGTTTATTGGAGGAACAAGACTGGCAAACCACCTGAGGGGATGAAACAGCAGAATAGTTTCAGTTATGTAAGACGGAGCAGTGTCAAATAGTTCTCTAATTGTGGTAGAATAATAGTACATCATTTCAGCTGCTGGGAAAGTAAATAAAGTCTCAGAGTGGTGAGGCCATAACCTGACTCCGCCAGATGGATTTGCTCCGCATATC
>NW_015150593.1:1199170-1200995 GCF_000732505.1 Cyprinodon variegatus
TCCCAACGGCTCTCCATCAACTTGATCCGCCAAATGTCCCTGGATAGAAATAAATTAAAATATTGTATGAAAATAAATACAACTCACTGCTGAAAGACAATAAAAGTTCATAAAACAGAAAAATGTACCCCGGTAGATGTTCTTCCCTGAGCTGGAGTGTTGGTGGACATAAAACTTATTTTCCTTTTCGTATATTCGCTGATAGCCGAGGAAATTGTTGTAAGCCATTCATCCCGCTCTGCAGCCGAACTTTAGAGAGAGAAAAGAAACTAAACGTGATGCTGACAGAGATGTTATTAGTGTGATTAGAAGAAAGCGTGTTCCTAACTTACCTGGCAGACAGAATAAAGGAGCGCTCCACACTTTCTATGTTCAGCTCATTCTGATAGGCCTCTTGACTGGGTTTGCTAACCTGTGATCATTATCATTGTGAATGACGGCACCAAAAAAGACAAACTTGTGATATTATGAACATAAAAAGACTCTCACCTTCATCCCGGACAGAGACAGCATGTTTTTCAGCTTGAACTGGCCTGACTGAACAGGCGTGGTGTAGAGCAGCACGTCGCTAAGCTGAGAGACGCACAAAAAAAGAGTTTTCAGTTGTTTAATAACAACATAAAAACCAAAGGTGTGACATAAACAGCGTCCCTCACCTTCAGAATAATGGATTTACAGCAGAACCACTTAGTTTTCTCTACATTCAATAAAAACATGAATATAGATTTGTTTGTTTTTTTACAAATTAAAGCTTTAATTACATAGTTAAATTATGAAATGGCTCATTTTAATGATCCATAACCCTGTAATGCCAAATGTATCATATTTGATACATACGGTTTCTGAAATGTTTTGCGTCTGACATCTTTTGCATAATTTAATGGTAAAAACTTTGCTTGAAATCCTATTGTACACAATCAAATATACCTGATAACAGAGGGCAGAAGACTACACAAAAAATTATTTTGACTTATCGCATAGTAATAAATTATTAATATCAAAAACGTATTTATGTTTTTTCTTTTTACATATTTTGTTAAAAGGGCAAATAAGGACTTCAAACCAAAAAAAAGTAACTTTCTATTTTGTTTTTTTCCTGGATCGGGCATTAAAGGGTTAAACTCTGAATGTGTTTTTAGTTTTTATTTGAAATAAGATTGAAAAAGACTTTTTTCCTCATCCTACATGTAAATAAGTGTTTATAAAACTCCAAATTCTTTATATGATTTATAGTCAATACAACAGGTTCACTATTTGATTTTATGATCTTTAAGAAAAAAGGGACATTTTTGTAGCTGGTGATGAAGTGAATTGATGATGATGCCAAAATAACATAATCCATCTGAGGGGAATGTTGGCCTAGTGGTTAGAGCGGTGCTCTTGAGCTCTGAAAAGGATGCAAGCACCCAGGTCAATCCCCACAGCCTGCACTCTGGGTCCCTGAGCAAGACCCTTAAACCCTAACAGCTTCCCCGGTTGCCACACAATGGCAGCCCACTGCTCCCCAGGGGGATCGGTTAAATGCAGAACGTGAATTTCGCCATTGTGGAACAATAATAGGATTTACAGATCGCTCGGAAAATATGCCGTTTCCCATCTTGCCATCCTAAAGAGAGCGAGGCCAACCTTCTCTTTTAGCTGATAGCTGCCACAGACCAACCAGCAGACATAAAATGCAGCTGCCTCTGTGGGAAATGATCCACCAAGGCCAACCCAAAGTAGCCTCATGAGACCATCCTGATCTCGCAAGCTTTCAAGATTTCACTCGCTAATCAGTCTGGAGACTCTCCGTTGAAGAAAATTTGGAGCCGTTCACCAAACGAAC
>NW_015150593.1:1201360-1202800 GCF_000732505.1 Cyprinodon variegatus
GGTTAAACCCAAAGGCCTTAGTGCCAATAGTTTCCAACAACATAAAGACGTCGGTGAAAGGCTGCAGCTGGGGCAAGGAGAGACTGAAGACTTCTTTCTCAACAGGTGGGATTGTTACTTTTTTGGCCCTTGAGAGTCAAGGATGCAATAGATCCACCATGGAACTGTATAATACACTTATACTTTGAATAAAGTGAAAAAGGTTTTTCTCATAGACTTTTCACCTCTGGTAGAATATAAATCATAGCAGGCAAACAGGATTAAATCTTAGGCTTTTAATCACATAATGATCGATCAATCATGTAAAAAAGGACAATTGCTGTCAGATAGATGATTCGATTAATTAATAAATAGTTAAATATATGAAATTATAGTAATAAATATTGATATGGTAATGTAATTTAAACTATACAGGACAGAGAGGCGAGGAATTAAAAGGTGGATGGATTAGTTTAGGATGACTGTTGCCACTCGGGAATCCATGGTGATTTGAAAACAGTCATTTTCTAAGCAGTGAGCTCTGATCTAATGACAGCCCAAAGCCTCGGATACATTCGGTCCTTATATCAAGCTGCAGCGTTACTTAAAACACAAAATGTTCTGCTGCATTCAGAAAGCAAAGCTCTTCATTTTAGACTGATTGTGCAGACGATTACGCAAAAGCACACAAACAGTTTACAGTGATTGTTACCAAAACAATAAGGACAAAAAAAGTAGCTGTTTAAAGTACCAGAAAGAACATTCTGGGCTGCATGACCTTCCGGGACAACTTCATCAGGAAACCCTCTTTGATAAAGACCTGGAGCATAAACATCAAAGATTTCTTTAAATTACAGTGATAGATTCTACATGTCAGATAGACACACCAATCTGCAGAGTGAAACTTACCCTTCCTGGTTGGATGATGACGTGGTGGCCGCTCAGACGATTTTGCACCTGGATCAGCTTCTCTAAGTTATCCTGGGGTGAAAACAAACACGAATCAGCAACATTTATAGGCTTTCCAAGGATACAAATAACCCCTTAAATGTTTTGATACGGCTCTCACCCCATGCTTCATGATGTCATTGGCGTGAGTGGCCACCTCTTTCAAAAGAGCGAGGGCAGCTGATTGGATTAAAAAGTGTTTTATGTCACGCTTTCAGATAAACCTTGAACATTTTCACGTTTTCTTACACAATATACCAAATATTTTACTTTAAAGCTAATTGGACATAAGAGAAAAAAAATATTCAAGGGACATGAGCTCTGTATGCTTCAGGGGACAAAATGAAACACAGCTAATAGTTTACCTTCAGTGTCTTTGTAGTCATCTGAGTCTTCTGACAGATTCTTCAGGTAGTCTGGAAAAATTAGAAAAGCACATGAATGGAAAACCTACGGAAGAGGATTAGGGCCACTGGAAAAAAAAAAAGTTAACCGATTTTTAAATTTTATTTC
>NW_015150593.1:1203561-1204642 GCF_000732505.1 Cyprinodon variegatus
AAAGTCAGAATTCTGAGTTCAAAGTCATAATTCTGGGAAAAAAATCTGAGTTCAGAGATTAAAGTTCTGACTTTTTTCCCATATTAAACTGAAATAAAATTTAAAAATCAGTTAATTTTTTTTTTATTTTTTTTAGTGGCCCTAATCCTCTTCCGTAAAAACCTGAATTTCCACCCAGGGTTTCAAATAATCACTTTTCTGGGATGTGAATTACAGGAATGTTTTGGAAATACAATGCCGGATAAAAAGAGTCTGCAGGCACTTATATAATGTAATTACAGAACAATGACGTGGTCAGCATTTTACGCATTTTTAGACCCCATTCATTGCACGAAACACTTCCAAAGCTTTGGTTATGTCACCTAATCCGATTTGGGGAGCTTTTTAGAAGTCTTGCTATACAGTAGCAGCCATTCAAAATGGCCCTTCCCAGTCAAACGCCAGCCGAATGGCAGCTCACTTCCCACAAACTCACAGCGAAATCCGCTCCAACTTACATCCACTGGAGTGACCCCCTCTTGCATATTTTTTTTACTTTGACTCCAGCCTTTCACGGAATTACACAGAATTTCTGCTGGAGGTTTCTTCCTGTTAAAAGGGAGTTTTTCCTCTCCACTGTCGCTACAAGCATACTTAGTGTGAGGAATTGCTGAAGAGCCAATGAGTCGATGCAATCAACTGGTTTTCCTTAGATAGAAAACTTTAATCAATTTGAATGGATGATCTGGTGAATTGAGATGACATGTGTTGTAAATTGGTGCTATATAAATAAACTGAAAGCTTAAATTTTAAATCTTAGTGTCCACAAATCACGACAGAAAAAATGTTTTAGTACAAAGATTGATGTTTAAAAAGGAATTGGACCCATCAAGGAAAGTGGGGAAATTTTGAACGGCTACTACTGTAAGTTGATTGTAAATCAAACGTTTTGAACACCAGAGGGCAGCATGGTGTCAATAATGAGACCTTAAAGAGAGGCTACACACACAAGCACAGGTGAAGTGAATTCATGCTTAAAACCAGCAGAGATGGCAAGAGTACTCACTTTCCGTACTTGAGTAAAAGTACAGATACTTGTGTT
>NW_015150593.1:1207873-1209330 GCF_000732505.1 Cyprinodon variegatus
AACATTATTACAGCTTTCAAAATCCTATTAGTTAGTATTTGTACTTCGTTACTTCCCATCTCTGAAAACCAGTCATCTGTTTTGGATTTACCTGTGAGCAGCAGCTGGTACTGAGGAATCCGCTGGACTGGCTTCAGCAGATAATGTTTTATAGCCAAGTTAGCACAACGAGGACTCGTCTAAAATAAAGGAAATAAGAAGACAGTTTTCATGTGCAAATGTACATCCTCCTATTCTGGCCTAAACAAATAAAATGCCACCAACAAAGACACGCCTCCCCAAACAGCTGAAACAGAACAGGTTTGGCAGGATTACCTCGAATTCTCTGACAACAGCGGCAAACGCAGAGTTCTTCTTAGTCTGCTCCTCCAGTAGGTTCACATTCTTGTTAAACTCGCGGATGTATGTGGAGTACATCTTTAAATAATGCCCTTTCTTCAGGAACAGGTCAGCCACCTGGGAACTCTCATCCCTGTTTACGAGACAAACCAGGTCAGCTGGATGTAAGAATAAAGTGCCCAAAGTTTCAGGGTTTTATATCTTTTCTTTGAAATTAGCAAAAAAGACTTTGAGTTGTGTCTAAAATATAAGCAGTGTACTTTAAGAACAGGGTTTCGAACTCTTCATCCCTGATGCACTTTTCCAGTATTTTGATGAACTCATTCATTATTCCTGATATGCAATAAAATGGCTTTATTAACATTCCCACATCATAATGCCTAAACCAGCTTTCATTCAGAGTTTAGTTGGTGGCTGAGACACTGTAGTCCTTAGGCCCCAAAACAAACAATATTTTTTTTCATCAGTCCATAAAATGCTGGAGCCAGTGTGTTCCGGCAAAATGTCTGGAGCATTGGTTAAGACTTGGACAGATTTATTTTAGACAGATTTAGTAAGATGGTTTAATACCATAGTGGGGACTATTGCTTATAGTTACTGTAATGACAAAAAAAATTGAATAATCACAAGTACAAAGCAACTAAATTCACTCCCTGCATTAAACTCATCCCCTTTGGGAGCAGTGGGCTGCCGTTGTGCGGCGCCCAGAGCAGCATGGCGTTAAGGGTCTTGCTCAGGGACCCAGAATTGCAGTCTGTGGGAGAAGGGCTTGAACTCAAAACCTTTGGGATCCAAGCCCAATGCCTTCACCACTAGGCCGCCAAGATGAGGCTCCTCTGATTCTTAAAGTAAACGGAGAGTTTTTACCATACCGACTTCTTAAAGATTCAATAGTGGTTGGTTTTCCTTCAGGATTTTAAGGTGTGGGTTTTTATGTGTACACTGGTTTACGTTATTTTACCTGAGCCTATACATTTTCATTGTCTTTTTTCCTCAATCTATCAAATTTAGTCAAAGGAAAACAAGACAACTCAAAGGATGGTGCTCTTTTTACACTGTTTACTTCTGATCACTGCTGCACTTTAGGGAATGGAAATGTTCTGAAAGCTTTACAAAAC
>NW_015150593.1:1209557-1211095 GCF_000732505.1 Cyprinodon variegatus
TGCAAAAAAAACGTCATTTTTCTTAAAATAAGTGCATTTGTTCTTGGATGAGGAGGTAAAAGAGACATTTTGCCAATGGAACAAGACAATTTACACTTAAAATAAGAAAACACGATTGCATTGTCTTATTTCAAGTGCATATTATCAGATTATCTTATTCTAAGAGTAAAAATACTCATTCCATTGGCAAACTATCTCATTTACCGACTCAAATTAACGGTAAATACACATAATTTAAGACATTTTTACTTATTTCTAAATCGTTTTTCCATTATATGAAAATCCTATGCTGTAAATCCTGGCATTTGGTGGACTTTAGTTCCTTGGATTGGTTTAATGCGACCAACATTAAACATGTTTGTACAAATATTTGAAACGATGATATACCAGTGAGCAACTTTCTGCTCCAGCTCTTTAAGCAGGTCTTGGTTGAGTTCGTATAGCTGAGGGAGGGAGTACAGGATCTGATTGAGGATACGCTCCTCAATCACAGGCTTGCCGTTCTGCTGAGATGCTTTTTGCACTGCTTCACGGAAGTCCTGTAGGTCAGAGACACCGATTACATCAAATCCAGCGATTGACACAAAACAACCACAGACAGAATGGCTCCAGCTGTAGTTTTGATTCCCATGATTGAACTTCCTGCAAAAACCATATGGCTTAAAATAATGACTTGCATAAACTAAAGGTTTATAACTAAAGAGGAACTCTTCTGTCTCATGGTATATTTCTTAACCTAGTGCTCACCACTTCCCAAAAACTGTGAATCTGGACTGAGAGGAGAGACTAGAGCACCCTCTAAACAAATCTTTCAGATGATGTAGACTTTATGCGGTTTATGAGCAGTTGGAAAATAAAACCGCTCGAAGTCAAAGTGCCAAACAAATACCTCCTGTGCTGAATCTTTTTTTTGCTACCAATGCTGATGCAGAAAAAGGTTGAATAACATGGAAAAGATGTGGCAGCAAATTAGAAAAACAATGTTATGTTTCTGGAGATAAAAAGGGATGACTCTGCAGACAGTACAGATAACCAAGAATAAATCATCCTGATAAAACCCAGTGTAGCCCATAACAAGGCGAACAAACTGCTGCGGTGTTCGGTTTGGTGATTTGATTTTCCAAATATTGTTTGAGGGCTCTGAATACTGGCTGTTCTGCATTACTGTACACCCTTCCTCCAAAGACAGCTGGGACTAAACCACTTCCTGTTCGTGCGTTTATCATTCAGTCCAACTATGCTCTCACTTCTTGACCCAAATGTTTTTGTTTGTTAAAACTGCTTCTGCAGCTGCACATATCTTTTCCAAAAGAAGGATGTTAAAAAAAAAAAAACTGCGCTAAAAAACGTTTAATAAATGATTATGTTATCAAATTTTGTACCCTTTCTTCTTTTATTTTAGTTCTGACCCATGTGCATGAACCAATGCAAAAATTATATTTATTTTCAATTAATTATTTAGGCTAACAATATATACACACATACATATATACATATACATATGTGTGTATATATATATATATATATATATATATACA
>NW_015150593.1:1214725-1219461 GCF_000732505.1 Cyprinodon variegatus
GCATGAGTTCTTTGCCGAGCTGAATTATTATTTGAATGTCAGCAGACAGCAAAAGCCTCCCAGATCTCCAGATGCATTTGAGATATCAAAAAAGTACTCCAGAGTGTTGTTCAGCATGGGGGTGAGTAGAAAATGAAGGCTAATCATTCCTTTAACCCCCGATTGCTCTCCGGGTGCCGCATAATGGCAGCCCATTGCAGAGGTAAATTTCTCCAATTTGAGATCAATAAAGTTCAATTAGATGGTTGCATGTATGCAAAAAAATATATAAATTTGGCCCAAATACAATAGCATAGCAGTTTTGATGCCATTGCATCACTTATAAAAGCTCTAAAACATTGTTTTTTAATAGTTTTGTTTTTCAAACGTCAGTCAGTTAATATGGACATCCATATTTTTAGTTCTGTGTAATTTCAGATTAAGTGCACTTAATGCTCTTTTTCATGCTGTTTGTTCACTAGCATTCTCTATCAAACCTCTGAGGCCTTTACAGGACATCTGTGACTAGTTGCAGCAAATTTAATTCAAGGGTATTAAAGGGTACTTCAGAACCAGGCCACACTTTTCAGATTTGTCCTGGATAAAAATTTAAAAAAAGCCATGTATCATCTTTTAAATTCACAATTATGTGCTACTTTGAGTTGGTCTGCTACATAAAAAATATAATAATACATTTAATAGAGGTTTAAGGGATATCAAGGCATTTACAAGGAAGTGAATAAGCTAGAAAGCATATCAGTAGGAGAAAAAAAAATCCACTCTTACACACTCTCTGAGGTCATGATTTCTGTGGCGATGTGTTCTATCTTAGTTTTCTGTTTTCCATTCTCCAGCTAAAAAAAAAATGCAGAACAAGACTGTGAATCAGCAGACATACCACATGTCTGTGGGACAGCAGCATTAGATGTGCTGCAGTGTTAGGGAGGACAAATAGAAGAAAGGATGAGCAAAGGTCTGATCCTCACCCCAATCTCTGGATGCTCAAAGTCTTCTTTACATGAGTTGAAACTGCTGTCATCTTCATCTGACGAGTTGACATCAAACTCATCGTCAGAGAGAGTCTCATGGTTAAAAATGTCCTCCTCGTCCGCTAAATTTCTGCGAGAAGAATGCATAGATGGAAAAAAAGACCTATTTATGTGCAACGCAAAAATATCTAAACATGTTAAAGGCAAACAGGAAAGAAACCAGATTTCTTTGAGATAAGATGGAGGTTTAAAAGGAAAACAGTCACCTAAGCACATTATCTGATCATTTGGCCACATAAATAGAAAGTTTGATCAATTAACATTTCCTGCTTTATTGGAAACTCAGTTTTACTTCAGTGTAAACTTGGCACACAAAAAAGAACCTAAATCCAGCTTCTTGTATAGAGTCAGAGAGCGCTAATTTATCAACATACTGACAAACCCAAAAGGTGACAAAAGTTACAAACCATGAAAAAGATCAGTCATCTTGCAACTTTAACAGATTAAAGTGGAAGAACAACTTTAAAATGCAACTTTTGTGAGAGAAATTCCCCCTATTCCCCGAAGGGAAGTGGTGCGTGTAAAGCAGCCTGCACCACCCTTAAAAAACAAAGGCAGAAAAGCATTACAGCAGAACGGTGCAAGAATTATATCATAACTTATCTCTGTTTTAGCTTTGTACTGAACTGTGAGCATATCTCTGTTTTTAGATCTGCTTTGAGTGCCTTTTAGGATGCATCTGTTACTCTGTTTGAGCCACATAAGAAGGGGCCAATTTAGCCACACAAAGCTTAGACCCAACATGTGTTTAGTCTAAAAAAGAATTCATATAATTATTCTTAGCAAACTACTAGCATATATAGAGAAGCAGTAAAAAGGATACTAATAATAACACCAACAGAACTGGCTGAAAGTTTTATTGACAAATCTTCACTCCTTTAATAGAGATTTTTTTAACAAATGAATTTTCTCCTACAGGCAGCCTTCACAATAACTAAAAGCATGAATAAAATAAATCCCTCTTTTTGCTGCAAATATTAAAGCTTGATGCTTAGAAAGGAATTTATCTCCCAAATTTTGTCCTCGTTAAGCTTCGTCTGTCATTGCCTTGCATGAGGAAGTGCCCGTTTGAAGCTTTTTGTTGAAATAATTTCAATAATTAAATAGCAAGCTCACTGGTTTTTCTCATTTTGAACGTTGCCTTTTATACATGTACCTCTGTGTGACATCACATCCACCTCAGGAAACAAAAACATTACTAATAAAGGCTCTCTTCCCAATATTTAAAGTTAAATATTTTTACAGCTTTGGTCAGATAACTTGCATATTGTTAGAGGTTCTAATAATGGTTCAAACAGCCATTTTTGTTAACAAAAACAAAAAAAAAACAGCATCACTTTTTCCTCACTGAATAAATGTAAGTAAATTAACAATTGGACTATTTTTAGTGGGATTTTACCGTCCTGTAGTGTGTTAAGCTTCTAACACCTTTATACAAAGAGTCCTAAATGTGGAAGACATTGATGACTTCTGCATGGTTTATTTTTTGAACTGTAATTTTTAACTTTCCTATTACCTACCTCTGCATTCATTTTAGATGTTCAACAAAACTGCTAGAAATCCTGGTACTGAATGAACAGATCCTAAGAACTAAAGATGGATTTTAAACCGTTTTTATTTAGCTAACGCTCTTTAAACACTTGGCTTTTAGAAAATTCGGTCACTTTAAAAATAGAGTTGTATATCTGATATACACCACCGTTAAAAAGTTTGGGGTCACATTGAAATGTCCTTATTTTTGAATTTTGGGGACCTGTGAGGAGTCTGTTTCTCAAACTAGAGACTCTAATGTACTTATCTTCTTGCTCAGTTGTGCAACGTGGCCTCCCACTTCTTTTTCTACTCTGGTTAGAGCCTGTTTATGCTGTCCTCTGAAGGGAGTAGTACACACCGTTGTAGGAAATTTTCAATTTCTTAGCAATTTCTCGCATGGAATAGCCTTCATTTCTAAGAACAAGAATAGACTGTCAAGTTTCAAATGAAAGTTCTCTTTTTCTGGCCATTTTTTAGCGTTTAATTGACCTCACAAATGTGATGCTGCAGAAACTCAATCTGCTCAAAGGAAGGTCAGTTTTGTAGCTTCTGTAACGAGCTAAACTGTTTTCAGATGTGTGAACATGATTGCACAAGGGTTTTCGAATCATCAATTAGCCTTCTGAGCCAATGAGCAAACACATTGTACCATTAGAACACTGGAGTGATAGTTGCTCTAAATGGGCCTCTATACACCTATGTAGATATTGCACCAAAAACCAGATATTTGCAGCTAGAATAGACATTTACCACATTAGCAATGTATAGAGTGTATTTCTTTAAAGTTAAGACTAGTTTAAAGTTATCATCTTAGAAAAGTACAGTGCTTTTCCTTCAAAAATTCACATTTCAATGTGACCCCAAACCTTTGAACACTAGTGTATATCAGTCAGTTTTTAAGCTGAATAACAGGAAAGAATGAGCTTCTATCCTGATCAGAAACTGGCTGCTTTTTGTGGCTTCAAGTATCATCTTTGTAAAGGTTTCTGTGACATTAGTGGGCTTTATTTCACAATTTAGGGCATAAGATGCCTCCTCTATTCATTGCACTATGTAGCGTTCCTGTTGTCCCACTTTTGGCCCTACAGATCACAGCACGGCTTTACAGCATTTGAAGGCTTTGCAGCTTATTTAAAATCTTAAGTGTATTTTGATGAAAAAACATCGACCGTGAAAAATATCCCTCTGACTCCTTTCAAAGAGTGTGCACCTAAGAGGTCAATAAATACTATGTAGATTATGTGGGTTGCCTTCTTCATAAAAACTAAAAATGTTATTTGCACAGCTGGAGACTTTGCTCACCATATTTTCAAAAAGTGGATTTTCTTTTGTAGATGTAAGACATTAATTCTATCAGAGTCGAGTAACATCTGAGAGATGCATTCCTTAGAATCTGCTCTTTAAGGTAAACATATACTGGAATTCAGCCTGTTATACATAAGGGCTCTTCATTTAATGTGCTTTTTCACCATGTTTTTTTTCCAACACTGTTTACATTTGATCACAGCTGTACTTTATAAAATGGAAATGTTAATTTCACTGCTAAGCTGCTGCTCATTCACTATCTAAAAGCTGCACAAACCGAAATTTCATTTTATCTACACTCTGTGTAGACAAAATTACAATAAAAGTTGCCCAAGTCTAAAGTAAATACAAAACACACAACCACTTATTTCTGCTTGACATTCGGTTTTCTGTCGTTGTATTATCACATAATTAATCCACACAAGTTTAAAGCCAACATACCACTTATATCCCTTTTTCTTTTTGGTAATCTAAAAAATACAGCACTTTAAATGTAATTCTTTTCATTTATTTAAGGATATAGTGTTTTTTAACTACCATCTCTCCAGGCTGTTGAATACCTGAAGGATCACCTTTAATCCCCCTCGTGTTCTAGCCTTATAGCTCTACCATCATCAACTAGAGGGATGCTAACAAAAAAAAAACTTTTCTGAAATATACAAACAAAGTTAGATATTTCATAGTCAAGAACCCCAACAAAGTTAGAGATCTGATATTGTATTCTTGATTATATTTATTTTTTTGTAAAGTTGACCTGAATTGTTCATAACTTGGGCACTAAAGCGACCAGAGTTAGAGATTGTAATTAATCAGACGTTTTGCTACCCTGACTCCTCCAGATGGATTTGCTCTGCATATCCATCTGGAAAC
>NW_015150593.1:1220281-1223055 GCF_000732505.1 Cyprinodon variegatus
TCGGCTGAAGCCGCCATGTTCTTTAGACTGAACTGTCGCGCTTCTCGTTGCGTCACACCTCAACCCGCCTCAAAGCCAACGCTGATTGGACATTCGTTTGGTGAACGGCTCCAAATTTTTTTTAATGGAGAGTCTCCAGACTGATCTGCGAGTGAAAACTTGAAAGCTCGCGAGATCAGGATGGTCTCACGAGGCTAGCGTTTTGCAGGTGAAATAGAGACTCTTTAGTAACATCATGCAGCACACACTAAGAAATATAACTGAAATTAAGCCTACCTTTTATATCCTGTTGGTGTCAGATGCTGTTGCTCTTTAACCAAGGAGAAATAAGGGTCATGCTCTTCATAAATCCCTTCATCATCATTCTGAGGGCTCTGCCACCCCTCTGGGTCGAAAACCGGATAAGGAGAGACGGGCTTTCCAAAATCTATGTTTTCATAATCCGGACTATCAAAATGAAGGGGAATAGTGTGATAGATGGGAGACAGAGGGGGTTCCTGGTAAATCTCATCTCCGTCAACGCTCTGTTCAACACCAGCCTGGGAATAACGGATGTTATCATCAATACCCATATGGTCTGGACTGCTGGGGTGAGTAAACTCTTCCCTGTGAGGATGTGATATGGAATAATTCGCAGTGGTCGTCTTCTTCTGTAATGTCTTTTTGTGGAGCTTCAGTTCTAAGATTTTCCTGAAGGCTTTTCCCTTCTGTCCGTCAGAGTGAATGAGGTCCGCAGAAGAAAAGGATTTGGATTTCTTTTTGTTGAGGCTAGTACGAGAAGGGTGGAGGCTTTCAGGTTTTGCAGGTTTATTGTCTGATTTCAGGTGAGGAGGCAAAGGCAGCTCCCTTTTCATCAATTCCTTCGATTTCCCATCTTTGACTATATTGGCTTGCCTTGCTTCAAAGTTTTCCAGTTTCTTCAAACCTTTATCCTCATGGAATCCCAATGTGCTGTTGTTTCTCAGAAGTTTCCTTGGCGTTTTGTTTTTAATCCCTCTGTCCTCTGCTTTCACAAACATCTTTGGAACATCCTTGGGTATAGGTGGACTAAGTGAAGCGTCCAAAGGCAGCTGATCCCTGTCTTCCTGATTATCCACAACCTTCTTCGGCAACACTTCCAATCCACTATCCACACATAACTCCATCTCATGGATGCTGTTGCTCCTACCTAAATCTTCAGAGTACATGTCCTCAAATGGAGCTGGTGTAGTAGACAGAGGTGCTTTTAAGGGGTTAGATAAAGGTTTTTTCCTGGAAGGAGGGACCGGTGGTGGACAGGCCTGCCTTGCAGACTGTATAACCGCTCTATTTTTATTATCAGGTATGCTGACAGATGGGGATGACCATCCCTTTCCGTCTGATGACATCTCCACCTCCTGCAGACTTACTTCCATGCTTTCCTGGATGGCAGTTTCATCCCTATCCCTCTCCACCTTTTCCTGGCTGAATGGTGCATTAGTCCTGGGTTTCCTTGGAACAGGGACAGGGTGAGGCTTCCTAAGGCCTGGTGGGGGACGTTTGGGTGGTTGCACACTGGTTCGCTCTGAGCCAAGACTAACACCCTGTTGTCCTGTTCCAGGTACATCTTGCCTTAATGTTCTCTGAGATGGCCCAACAGGCTTTTCATCACTAAAGGTGTCAGAGTCTGTTTTGTGGCTTTGGGTCTTATTAAACTTTTCATAATTAATGATACGACCATTATTTGAAGTGTTGTTCATCACTTGGATGTTATCCTTAGGTATAGAAGGAGTGTTTTTGTTCTGTACCATCTTGCTACGTTGTGGTGCTTCAAAGTCTTTTTCTCTCTGCTCGAGCTTCGTCTTGTTCATGCATGTGCAGTTTTCTTGGGCGCACAGGCAAATAGGAATGATATAATCCCATTCAGGCTTTTTGTTTTGGGGAAATCCATTGGGGGGTTTTTGCTGCTTCAGAATCGGGGGCCTGGATTCTAAAGGAGTTGGGAATTTAGACAAGATTGGCTTTGGAGCAATTGCTGGTTTAACCTTCTTTGGTGTGCCAGGTGAGAGACGCGAGAGGCCGTCTCTTCTAGGGACTAAAGGAGACCGGACAGGCCTCTGGTTGGAAATGAACTTCGGCTTAGGAGCAATAGGTGGCTTATCCATGCCTGGGGGCAGAAAAAATGGGAACTTGAATTAAAGGAAAGGAAACAGCATCAAAGAATAACATAACTAGAGAGAAATATGCAAATACTGTAGACAAGGAGAGAGATTTTGCAGATAAATTTACCTTGCAAAATCAGTGTTACAACTCCCTACCAAAAGTTTTATATAAAGGTACATTTTAGCGTTTTTATTCTTTATTGTGGACTGCAAATATTTAGGTTTGGTTTCAAACAATGAACCCCTTAGAAGCAAAAACATTTCAGATTTTATTTTACAACTCAGTATATAGCTTTATCTGTAATGGTACCTAACATGTTTAGGTAAAGACAAAAGTATTGGAAAATGGATGTTGTTACCTAAATGTGTCCTTTTATATCAATTGTGGAACAATAACAGCTCTAAATGTCTTCTCTCAGTTGAAGCTTTCTTATGGAGACTCAATTTAACCAGCATATGAGTCCATAAATACATTTTTATAGTATTATCCACACTGTATATTTTATTCTGTACATATCCAGCTGTAAATTTAGTTCACACTAGTGATCTATATATTATATTCATTATTTATAATAGTATTCACCTCTATACTCATTAAGTAGAAAACCCATGTCCTGTATTTATGGAACCATTATTTATCCTGCACTTGCTGCT
>NW_015150593.1:1223553-1226033 GCF_000732505.1 Cyprinodon variegatus
AAAAGCAATAAAGATCCTAAACTGCTAGAAGTGGAAGGTCTTGAATGGGCCCAGGAAATCTATAGACTTAAATCCCCCAGCGCAGATATTTTATATGCTAATGAGAGACCGGAGGGGACTAACCCCACAGGAAGCAATAAATAAAAGAGATTTGCTGCAGTTATTTTAATCAAAATGACTTAAAACCAGGTATAAAGTATAAACCACTTCAATTTATAAAAGGTTTATTAGTTTCTATTAATTTCTCCAGCGAATAAGTTAAGATTTGTTGTTTCATAAAAATGTTTTCATCTAAGTTGTGTGTAAGATCCAGCTGTAAATACCTCTTACTATTCACCCTCTCATGTCAGACCCAAATGCAAAAACAAACAGAACACTGGCCTCAGTGCACATTTCATAAATCTGCTAATCCTAACCTCTAAAGAATTTTATGTACTGTACAAACAACCTAAAGGGGTCCTGTGAAAGGGGTTTAAATGTCACATGGCTTTGTTTTGCCACTCCATGCCACAGCACAGTAATCCCACTTAGGGCTTGTGTCAACAGGCAAAAGAGGAGGAGGATGGGGTGGGAGATGAATCAAGCTGAAGAGGAAGGGGTGCTAGGTGTGATGAAACAAACTTGAACATTTGGCTGAACTATTGTACCAGAATCATCTCTACAGGGAGGAAAAACATTCAACCACACTGACAGAAAGGGATGTAGATGTCTGAGAGTTCCCTCTTTGCAAAAACACAATGTAAACAGCTGAAAGAGCGAGAATTAATACAGGGGATATTCTTTAATCTGCAGGTTTTATATTCTGTAGGTAGTGAAATTAAAAAAATAAATACAGCAAATTGTTTTGCATCATTCTAAGAAAAAAGAAAAAGAAAAAAATCTACTGGACTTTGTTTCCAAGATTGTTTTTAAACAAGGTAGATTTTTTTTTTATATTAGGAATTGACTATGACCTGACTGAGAATCTACACCAGTATATCCAAGTAAAGTGATCTATACTGTGTAAAAAAATAACTTCTGGGTATTTTTTTTTTTATTTTATTTCTCAAAAGAAGTCAAATTAAATACACAAATGAGATTTTCGGATAATAAATCAGCTCAGCGGGGACAGCTGTAACAAGCAAACCGTCAACCAATAAGAAGTTACTTACCTGGGTTCATCTTCTCTTCATTCGCTTCGCTTAAAAAATCTAAATTGTGGCGCAAAATAATTCCTTCATGTCCGGGAAAACGTCCCAGTCGCTCAGGGGGAGATAACCGAGTGAAAAGCAGTCATTTTCTGGATCAAACAGCTCTCAGCTCAGTGGATCGGAGTCTCTCCTTCACCTGACCCGCGTCAGAACTAAACCCTTCCTAGTTTCCCTTCACCGTCCACTAGGGGGCCTCAGAGGGCGCAACATTTACTATCAACCTAAACAGAAGGTGGCTTCAGATTAGATGGAAACTGAGTCACTATGAAACTGAAACGTAAAGGAAATAAAAGAAAAAAAACTTTTAGAGTATGTTTTTGTAAACCACAAACTAATCCTTGTGATAAAAGCTACATGGTGAACTTTCATACATCTTATTGTTTTTGTAAATTTCCATTCACATATCTTTCCACGTAGATCATCAGTTCTAATATTAACTTCCATGTGACTAAGAGGATGAAAATATGATTGGAATTAGAATGACAAGCCTCATATTCATCTTACAGGCCAAATGACAACAAAGTAAAGAGGAAGTTAAAGTCTACCAACTTCTCTTCCCTGCAGTGCTTTCATCATGATGTATCTGTCAGCAGGCACCAGTTTAACAACTTACAGGAAAATGAAAGGTGGTAAGAAGAGAGTGTAAGATATTTGTGCTTTCTTTTAATAGATCTGCTTAACATGAAATAAAACATTAGTCTTTTTTTTGTTGGGACTGTATGTGAACCAAAAACAAAAAGCACCACCTAATTATAAAAACAGAAAAACATTGGGGAACAGTTTTCAGCCTTTTCACACAAAAACATTTCATCGGCTATTAGCTTCTGCTTTCCGCTTTCCAGTAAATTATCTAATATATAGAATATGCTGCAAATAGTTTTCCTAGGAACCCATTCTCCCATTTGAGCTGTGCAGCTCCTCCAGAGTTAGACGTAGTCTCTGACAGGTGTCAAAAGTATTAATACTTATTACTCAAGTAGAAGTATAAATCCCACTTTTTGTAGAAGTTAGAGCAACAACTTAAGCTTTTTACTCAAGTAAAAGTATAAAAGTAGCATTTTTAAAACTACTTAAAGTATAAAAGTAAAAGTATTGAAGAAAAAAAATATTAAGGACAGTTAAACTTTATTTTTTCATTATTATTATTTTATTTTTTAACAGTGTCCTGTCTGGCGATGTGGCTAAAAGAATAACTGTCTTGATGCCAAAAAGAGCCCAACAGATTTTACTTTCACAAGTGGAGCAGTACGGCTATCGCAATAGTGTTCCGCTTGATTTATGCATATAAAT
>NW_015150593.1:1226963-1229589 GCF_000732505.1 Cyprinodon variegatus
GCCCCTTCTTGAATAAAGACTTGATTAAAATTAGTTTTCTTAGGAAGGAAACGGTGTAAGATTTAACTTTACATCATCTTGAAAAACTATCTATTTTGGTATGTGGTGAAAAACAAGTTGGGGCAGCACCGAGTCCAACCGCAAAGAAATTAATCATCTGGATGAAACAAATTATTTATTTATTTATTTATTTTTTTATATATATACCAACCGGCCGTAATGAAAATGAGCTTAAATGAAAGAAAACTAAGTAGTCTATTTTTAGAACGTAAGAAGTAGAAAGTAGAGATAATTGCCAATAAATGTAAGGAGTAAAAGTAAAATGTTGTCATAAAAATAATTACTCCAGAAAAGTATAGAGAGACAAAACTTCTACTTAAGTAAAGTAACGAAGTATTTGTACTTTGTTACTTGACACCTCTGGTCTCTGAGCTAATCTACACTCTTTTGATTTTAAACAACAAATGTAGAAGATAAACATAAAATAAAATAAGGATACACCCTTCAATCCGGATGAGTAACTCTAATAAAAGCATTTGTAGAAGATATAAAACATCATTGGAAACAAAGACATAGATGGAAAAGCAGCATGTGGGATTTGCATAAACTGCAGCCTGTGGCGGGATCGTCAGTAAGATAGGCTGGTGGTGTTTTATATGTGTATGTGTGTGATCTGGTGTCTGAAGAAGTTTTGGATAACACAGCTTAAAAATCTAGTCTCCAATTTTTTTCCTACCAAGTCTGATTATTTAAATCGTTTTTCTACTCTTAGTTTCATGATAAAAAAAATGACAAATGATGTCCATTACTTTCAAAAACTATTTTTTTATTAATCATCCCCTCTGGGCGGTGAACTCAAGCTGTGAAACATGTACAACTAACTAAAGACAGACTGATACGGCCGGCTGATATTTTAGCTGATATAACCATTTTTGTCTTGTATCGGTATCAGCTGACACATGCATAACATTCGATGATTAATTAACGCATTCAGCAATTATGTTTTTAGATCAAGTAAAGTAAAATGTCTGCTCGGAGTAGACTCCATATTGAGAGGAATTATGAGCTCCATCAGGAGGTTTTTCCAGGCACATTCCACCAGGAGGAGGCCCAGAGGATGATCAGGATACGCTGGAGGGACAAGGTCGGTCGGCTGGCATGGGGGGAACCTCTGGCTTCCCCCAGCAGAGCTGGAGGAGGTTTCTGGGGAAGGGGAAGTCTGGGAGTCTCTACTGAGACGTCTGCCCCTGTGACCCAGTCCTGGATGAAGGGGGAAACAACAACGATTACTATTTTAAAGTTATTTTGTACAGGGTTTAAATTTCTTGTAGTGTTTTGCCAATGGAAGTGGTTGAAACATTGCCCTGCCCGGATGGATGGGATCCATGGCAACTTCATATCTTCCTCGCTGACCAATTTGTTGTGTTTCTTGCTTTCCTTGATACTGTTTTTTCCTCAGAACAGTTCTGTTTCTTTTAACTTAAAAAAAGACATAAACAAAAAAGTTTTCAATTAAAAACAAAATACATAGAGATGTTTTAATGGTCATAAATACCTTTGCAAAAACACGGTAAGATTGTAAGACGTTAACTGTGATGTAAATCTTCTCTAATTAGAAGTAGCGTCAACATGATCAGCAAATGAAAAAGCTTTCAGACTGCAAAAGAAAACTGGCTCAACAGCAAAATATGCTTTTTTTTGGAGCAATGGCTAACAAACTTTTATTCTTGTTCATAAAAAGAGAAGAGGAGGACGCAGGGTTATTATGCAATATCTTAACTAGTTTATCCTTAAATTCAAAACAATAAAAAACTAAAAACTAACTCTATAAAACAGGAGAAATTAGAAACTACTAAAAATGTTTTATATGTATTCAAATCAAGCGTATTTTTCCCTTTTCTAACCATGCAAAGGTAATTTCTTATTCATAAAATTAAGATATATAAATAAGATTTTATCATGAACCTTTAATCCATTATAAGCAAAACAGAGTAGCTTAGAGAGAATAAATATGTTATATGTCTTCTCAGAAATTTGAATAATGCAGTGAGAGGAACTGAATAGCGTCTAAAACAATTGATGTTGCTTTGGTTCTTCTTTCGTCTTGTTCTTTCTCAGAAATAGTCTGCATTGTGTCACATCCTGCTGCTTCTGATGCAATTTATACTTCTGTGGTTGCGGGAGGTTTTACGTCATTGTGGTGATCATAAAAAACTCTAGTATTGATCAAAAAGTCATGCGTTTTCGACCTTTTTCTTTTTATTAATAGCTTTAACTGACATGATGCCACATTTCCTCAGCAGTTCTGTGAAACTAATGACTAACTGGAGCGACTCTGTTGCAGCCAATCAGAAGGAACCCTGCAGTGATACCTGGAGTTTTGGTCTGTAGGGAGACTCAAACCCAGTCTGTGTTCTTTCCTGCTTCTGCAAATTTGCGTCTGAAGATCCTTGACAGAGAAGCTGTCATCACTGAACAAGTGGCTCGAAAACAGCAGCTTCCCATTGAGGTACATCTATAACACAACAGAAATACAACATTATAGATAGATAGATAGATAGATAGATAGATAGATAGATAGATAGATAGATAGATAGATAGATAGATAGATAGATAGATAGATAGA
>NW_015150593.1:1230830-1232482 GCF_000732505.1 Cyprinodon variegatus
TAGTGCTTTCTGCAGATAAGAGCTCTGCACCTGCAGGTTTTAGGCACTCTTACAATTTCATGCTACAATGACTTAAGTCACTTTTGTTTGATTTATGGAGAGAAGAGGAATTTTTCACTGTACGGCAGAAATCAGTGGAGCAGATCTCATGACTCTGGAGCAAAGATCAGTGCTGTCCTTAATGATTAAGAGGCAGCTCATCCTGATGCTTGTCAGCTCAAAGTATGTTTAAGATAAATGCAGCATTTTGGAAAGGACCATTACTTTGCAAGAACAGAGCTGCTGCTGCCCCCGTGTGGCTGCTGTGAAGACCTGCAGCCTATTGAAAAGTCTGCAGTGAGTTCACCTACCAAGAACATCCCAGGAGCAGCATCATGTCGCTGTTGCAGCAGAACGTTCTCAGGCCCGGAGCCTGCCAATCCGGCCGACATCTCGTACCTGACCAGGCGAAAAGAGTCCATCTGGCACTGGGTGAACACAGGCAACCTGTTACTGGGGTTTCTATAAAACTGCTGACTGGGCTTTGTGTCGTTTTCTATTCATTTATTTATGCAACACTGCTTCTATCCTTGAAAAAGTGCATCAGCATCAATAAAATTCTTGCTGATTGAATTTAATGATGACGAAAGTGATGCACCATGATGACAACGATGATGCATGCCCTCCTGGCTTAATTACAGACTTAATTCGGTATTCTTCTGATTATACATTGATCACATATGTGTAGTCATTTTTATCTTAACTTAATGCACTGCACAGAGTTCTGTTCACACCTCAGTGCATGGCATGGTTCTGCGCTTGTTCCTCCTCCTGTAGAGATCGTCCAGAGCATCCCACCTGGTTGCTGCGTGTTTGTTAACAGGCTGCTGACGTGGCGTAACACATACCACCAGTATCTGTTTGCTGTGAAGAGGCTGACCCGTAATGAAAGCATCATACTCTAGGTCAGTGACCACCGGCATCTGCGTTGCACTGCAGCAGCACCTCCTCCTCTGCCGCTCCTCCCCCTGCAGGGCAGCTCTCAGCAGAGCAGGGCAGGTTGTGAGAGGGATGGAGGGAGCAAGAGGTACCATAGCTGTCTGACTGCAGATGGGTGAAGCTTCAGACCCGGCAGGGTGTGAAAGAATCACCGACCTGGGAGAGAGTTAAGCTGATGTTAAAATTAAACCAGATATTTACATAAAAACACTTCAGTTTGATATTAAATCAAAGCAAATGCCTCCGGTCACAATAAATATATTCAAATTTATCATTTGAATGAAACAAAGACGCCTGTATCAATGTGTTTAAAGGCAACACCTAAAATCCAAGGCTGACATCAAGGAAAAACTCAAGAGAAAGCAGGAAGATCACAGGTTTTTGTTTCTACTTCGGTGCAGTTTCTGGATGCCGGACCGTTTATCTGCTTATACTATTATTGTCAGTAATGTCCAGCTATGAGGTTATGTTGCATCTCACTTGTGAAAAATGTGCATCTTATCCAGATGGTGAACTATGTCTTGTACTGACAGGGACTGAGGACCACTAAGCGAGGAAGAAGCTGTAAAAACAAAATATTAGGGGTGCACGATATAATCGGCCCCCTATCGGTATCGGCCTTAAAACTGAATATCGGACATCGGCCACCCCACCGATATTTAACCCGATATTTG
>NW_015150593.1:1233404-1234495 GCF_000732505.1 Cyprinodon variegatus
CTTAACTGATTGCTTTTTGCAACGGCAAAAGTAAATAACCCAGTCCTCCTTTTCATTGTAGACAAGCCATGATCTGCTTATCTGTTCTCCATTTTTCATTTGGATGAAATAATAGCTGCATGAGCCATGACAGCAGACAAGATAGAGGAGAGCAGGAGGCGGGGTTACCAATCTACTCGCTCTGGAGAGCAGAGTTCGGTGCTTTTAGATGTTGTCTTCAAACAGAGCATTTAAGTAAAAAGGATTTTTATCAAAAACATAATGTGCACAAATAAGTAATAGTTGAATTAACCATAAATGTAAAAGGAGTTTTATGGGCTCCCCGGGAACTTGGGGCCCTAGGCAACTGCCTAGTTCTGCCTAATGGTAAATCCGCCCATGCTGCTAGCTTGCCCTGCCTGTCCAGGGTGGACCCTTCCTCTCGCCCATAGACAGCTGGAGATAGACACCAGCACCCCTCTTGATCAAATCAAATCAAATGGATGGATAGAAAAAGAGCTTTCATTTAAACAAAATACATATGTTTGTTTGTATATAATGATCATCGCTACATTTGGAGGCGCTAAGCATGATAACAACATCAAAAGTGATGTACGGAGGTGGCAGCATCATGTTGAGTGGGTGTTTTTATGAGAGAAGCAGAGAAGCGGTTTTCAAACAGAGGCAGAAACATTCAACAAATTAAGGTTTTCGAATTAAAGAAAATAGTTCTTGTTTTAGAGAAACAGCTCTTACTCCGGTTTGATGTCACCGTGGATCCGAAGGGGTCCGATCTGCGTGACAGGGGACGTGTTTCTGCCTTGCTTCTCAAGTGTCCTAAAAAAACACAAACCTGAACTGTAAAAACTTTCATTTGTTGGGTTTTTCATATTTAATGTTTCAGTGTAATCTATCTAAACTTTATGCTTTGCTTGAGGCTTGAGAGCTGGATTCTTCTGATACAATTTAATAGGACATACAATGAATAAGTTACCTAAAATATCTGGTTGCCTAGCAACCTAGCAAACCTGAGTCTCCTATTTCTACAACATGATGGGCGTTTCTCAATATGCGTTCTTGAGCGTTCTCGTGTGCTCGTGTACTCGTGACAC
>NW_015150593.1:1235175-1239196 GCF_000732505.1 Cyprinodon variegatus
AGAACGCGAGTACGTACTCGCGTTCTCGTGAATTGAGAAACGCCGAATATCTCAAATAGGATTGAACAGTTTCAGTTAATTTCATCATGAAGGGCCCAAAAAAAGTTATCCAGATGTTTTTCTTGTTGTTGTTGTTTTTTCCAATAACTTACTCTAGACAGTATTAATGGGCAGGCTTGTCTAAATTTTACACTTCCAATGATATATCCATCAGAAAGACAAAAGGTCTGATCGTACATGTATTTTAATGGTTGCAATCCCTCAAGAGAATCCCTCTAAATTCAATTAGCAGCAGTCCACACACAGGCTCCAAAAACAAAAAGATCTGTACGGCTCTGATAAGACAGACAGCAGTAACGGCAGGAATCACCAGATAAACAGTCAAGTTGCTTTTCACTCTCTAAAGCAATAAAAGGAATAAAGGAAGACCTTTCATAGCACCATATTTAATCTTCTTATTTCTTACTGGCTTCTTATTTATCTCTGCAAAGCCCTTTAAATAAGGAAATAAGATTAAAGGAAACTGATATGCATGCACAGTTTTTTTTTTCTCTTTGCTGCATATTTATCCACAACTTCGTGCTTCAATGTCAAATTAACCTCTGCATAAAAAAAGGAAGCCTGTGGTTGTAATATGATGAATTATGAGAAGGATAAAAAACTTCTTTAGATTTTTAGCAGCCAAATCTTACCCAAGGTCACGTCTTATGATTTATAAATGAGCTAATCTGTGTAGGATATCAGGAAAACTCTCTGCATCAGTCAGCACCTTTGTATCTGGACAAAGCGGCCCCGAGGTTTCTCTGCTGAGAGGCCTCTGTGGTTCTCTCTGAGCTCATCCCTCCTGCGTCTCCCAGCATGCAACTGTGCAGCTTTCTTGCATTCAGGTGAGTTCAGTGAGGGCAGAGCAGCAAGCTGCACTGCTCTTCTCTGCCGGGTCCACTTTTGGGCCCCTGGCAGTGGCTCCGTGTCAGGACACTTGATACCTGAAGGAGAGGAAGAGGTCACTGACATGAGCAGTCACTGAGTGACACGAGTGACCGTGAATAGGATCCTGTTGGAACTATTCAATAATGTTGAGTTTGCAGGATGTGGTGATACTGTAACTTTTTAGCTTCAGCAAACTGTATCCTGTAAGCCCACCAGGTTAGGTTGGCTCTGCGTTCATTTTCTATGTGCTTTGCCGCATAAAATTCCTCATGCATGCAAGAATGTGCAAAAACTCTATTGTGTGAATACATTTGTAGGCATACCGATGGCAGTACGGTAGCAGTCCAGCCAGGTCTCCACTGTGTTTCGCATTCTTTGCTGCATCCTCTGCAGCTCCCTCGCGGCATTTCCTCGTCTTCGCCACAGAGCTAATGGCTCCACCTGCTGCTCCTCTTCTTTAACCATCTGATGAATAAAGTTGTAATGACTTACTTAAGGTGTCTGCGTTTAAAAAATATTTAAACTATGTAACTTGGTCTATTGAAATGCTTCTAACCACTTGTTCCTTAAATAAAGGAGTCTTACAAGTGTTTTCCCCAGGCTGCGTTTGCTCTCTGGTACTCCTGCAGGATGTTTCTGCCTTTTTGGCTGCTGCAGCTCCTGAGCAGCAACAGAGAACAATTTGTTCTCTGTCTGCAAACAGTTTCATAAAAGATGATGAATTTAGAGAGAACTGTAACTGGTAATTCATGATCTCACCATTTTCTTCAATTGGCTTTTATTAGTGACACAAGAAAGTGGAAGCTGAACACTTTCATTTTCACATCTGAAGCTGAGCACACCAGACGTCCCACTGAAGAGCCTCACTGAGATCTCCTCTGAGACCTACAGGAATCAGACAAAGAATAAGTGCAGCATTTTAGTTTCATCCAACCTTATTTCTATGTGATTTGGCCATATGCTGTGGATACTATCCCACTCTAAGACTGGTTGTTTAAAACAGGACGGGTCTCGTTTTGTTCATTTTCTGCTGTCACCATGTTCCATAATGTTATGGAAGGACCTGGAGATAAAAAATGAGACAAATCCAGAGAGAGAAAAGGGTCCAAACATGGTCTGACACAGTAGTAGTAAAATGTGCACAGGTTTTAGTCACAAACCAAATTCTCTATTTCCACAGCAGCCACTCTGAGAGATTAGCTTCATCCCTTCATGATTTTTTTGGTATGTTGCTTTGTCCCTGTGCCATGAATGTCTGAGGTTCTGACTAAGACAGAGAAAAGGTGATTGTTGCTCTGACTTATGAAAGTGTAAACAAAATAGCACCTTATAGAGGAAAAAGAATGAATAATATAATCCAATAGGATAAAATCTAAAGTTATGTGTCATTTTAATCTGAATTAGATTTCACTAAATTAAAAACTAAGAAAAATTGATTCTCCTTTCCTCAAAAAAATATTAATATCACTTAAAACATATTAACAATAAAATCAGTGATTTTCATCCCTTAAGTGTTAGAAATAAATGTTACCCAACAGATTACCAAATATATGGGATATAGTTTGGAAAATGCAACTAACATATATAAAAGCTATGAGTTTATTAACTAAAATTATAGATTTCCAAAAAATAAAAAATTAATTCCTGAGGATTTGAATCAAAATGGCATATTTTCCTGAGGGCGAAGTGAAATAATATTAATAATAATTTTTGGCACATTTAAAACAAGTATGTTTAAAAATAAATAAAACCTAAAACCTGCTTAATGGATTTAAATCTAGGATGATAAAAAAAAAAAAACATCCTAACTTTCAGAATTAGGACTGAAATAGCACCTGACATAAAGTTATAAATGGTTGGCTTACAGCAGAACAGTAACTGGTTCTGTAACATTGTCCACAAGATACTTAGCCTAAATGTCCTTTTTGATGTGATGCGCTCTAACAGGAGGCCCACAGCATCACAAATCCTCACCTTACATAATGCATAATTGAGTAGTTTATTTTATACTTTGTGCTTTGCTTAGATTAAACAATTTAATAAACCTATGGAGTTGTATTGGGCTTAGCCCATTCCACACATTTTGTGATGTTCCGTGTGTGATAGTATCTTTTGTTTATCGAACCAGTAACTCTTACCTGTATGATAATTTCCCCCCTCAGTGTGTGATATGTCTGCCAGCTCCACTCCTTGGTTATGTTGCCATAATCATCAAACATCAACCCGCCTCCCTGATCCCACACGGCTGTGATGGTGGAGCTGCAGCAACAGATATCAAATAACTGATTGAAGTTTACCGTCACTGTCATCACGGCTTTAAAATACCGTTCTGTTTATTAATAAAATAGAACAAAATGCTTATTTTGACAGTTTTTTTTCCACAATGACAGTATCTGATAATTTTGTATATCATAATCAACTGCTAGTAATAGATTAGTTATTATGTAAGATAAATCACCAGAAGACAAAAAGTGAAAAACAAAGAATTTGAAACTATGAAAAAAGCAACAAAATAAATATGTGCAGGTCTGAACTCACTAGAGAGGATTTGTAACAGCCCCATGTCCAAAAGGTGAAATGGTCATCAGTGTGACGGGGTGCTGGGTGTCGGCGAACACGTTGGTGCAGAAGCCTCCGTGAGGCGGACATGAGCAACTCTGGCACACAGCGATGCTGCCGGACGGGTAGCTAGGAAAAGCACGGTTAAGGAGAACTTTCACATTTATTCTACATGCCAGATGTGGTGCTTTCTGCTCGGACTGCCATCCAAAGCGAAACAGTAAGGATACTATATGAATGAGGAGCCATCATTCATGTGGTAGTGCAGTTTCTGAGGGGCTGGATTCTGCAGCTGCTCTTCTGGTATCTGGAGTTTAGCATCAACCAGAGGTCCAGGCGTGGTTCTTCTTCTTCTTCTCTTAGAAAGATCTTCCTTTTTTTCATCACCATAATGACGGAGAATAAAAGCTTTATTCAGATCCTGCTCAGCTGGTGGCAGATTTCTACAAAAAGATGGAAAATCATGAATCTAGTTCGAAGTCCCCACTGCGTCTTGCAAAAATATTCATACACCTTGGTCTTTTTCATGTTT
>NW_015150593.1:1239911-1245251 GCF_000732505.1 Cyprinodon variegatus
CTGTGTGTGACTGCCTGGTCATGCTTCCGGTCCCAGTTAGACTCTGAACCCGCCTGGGAGCTCTATGATGCTTGGAAGCCTGGATCCTGCCACCTGTCTGTTCCACCCTGATCTGGATCCTGTTCCTGTCTGTTCTGAATCCCTGACCAGGATCGGCTTCCTGCCAGACATCTGGAACTGCAGCTTTGGGGACATTCTTGGACTGGACTGTTAAACCAGAGTGTCTGTGATCGGGCGGTGCCCTGCTCCCCCTCCTGCAGTGTCCAGGAGCCACAGCTCCACTTTAGTTTTGTTTATTTAATAAACGTTTTGAACTTTCCTACTGACTGTCTCTCCTTGAATACTGGGTCCATCTGTCCTCGGTTCATGACACTACATGCCCCACAGCGACCCTGACAGAATTAACAGTAGATAATGGATAGATGAATGGTCCAGTCTAAGTCCAGTTAAGAATGTAAATGAACCACTTTAATGCAGTCGTAGAAAATTTAAAATACCTCAAATTAACTGCTACTGTAAAAGAAGAAGATTATACTAAAGTTATACTTATTTGTCAAAGAAATGCTTGCTTTTCCTTTCAATTTACATTGTTTTTCCACAGAAAATCCTCAATTTGATGCCTGTAATGAGGCAACATGTGATTAATTTTGCAAGCAGCTCCTAACCTTATGGCCTCAAGCATTGATAGACTGTGTGTCAAGGAGAGATTTGATCTTAGGGTATAAAATGTTTGGTAAAGTAAACCTTCATTGGCCACACAGTTGTTAAAGCTGCAGAAGGTTTAAAAAAAAAACCCACTGAGGATTTCGTGCTGCCCGCAGTCGCTCCACCGCCCACTGAATCACTTGGACGCTTTCAGGCTCATCACAGAGGTGCTGCTTTGGCTGAGCGATCCCACCTGGACACAAAGCACATCCAGCTGAGGCAGCAGAGGTGCTGCAGGCAAACGGTCAATAACATAATGCTGCAGCGCCGCATCATACCTGGATCTTCGCTGCTACAGGCTGAGATGGAGAATCTCACTGCTGTGGAGTTTGAAGCTGTGTGGAATAGAAATAAGAAAATTCACCATTCTATCACCTGGTGTAATTCATTCAGGTATGTTAGATTTGTACGAGTGTGTAAGTCAATGCACCGAGCGTAACTGGATAGCCTTGCCATCGTGCATTACCAGGGAGAAGAGCCTTTGTGCTACGCTAATACATATGATCTGGTAAACCAATATCCTCACTGGCACAAGCTTGCAAGCAAAACTACCATGCAGGAACATTTGCATCCACTACCTTTAACTGGAAATAAACAGTTTATAAATTGGCTCTATATTGCTTATTTCAACATGACAATGTCATTCAAATATGATACTAAGATCTGAGCAAAGAGGACACCCTTAGTGTTTGTTATCCTGAGTTTAACATGGTTTTCTGTTTAAAATAACCTTGCATCATCCTCAAGTCTGTTGTTCTAATGGATCTTTGTTTTTTCTCAAACAGAACCAGTGAATGACTGAATCTAAGAACTATAAGTTCAATTGGTTTTAGACTCGTTTCTTTGTCCTTTTACTTTATAAATAAACAACAAATACCTTAACAAAGGGTTGGACCCAAATGGAACTTACCAATCCTGGTTTGTGCTTTCAGTTTCTGCCCCACTGTCACCACATACTTTCTTGGCACAAGGGGTTGACATTATTGGCCAGGATCTCTTAGATAAAACTTTTTATCAACTGATCAACTGAATTGGACCTTCATGTACTCCAATAAATTATCGAATTCAGCTTTTTGCTTGTGGATGATTTAAAAACCGAGTTTTACAGTAAAATATTAGCTGAATCTGTTTATCTGGTAAAGTGCATGGATGCCTTATTGTAAGACGGTGCCACAAAATAACGTTAATTTCGTTGAATAAAATGTATAAAAGGCGATATATCCATATAATGGAAAATATTTAGTTTTGAATGACATAAAATAGAATCTATTTCAAATTTTTATACCAGCACTAATTAACTCAAAACTAATTTTCATTATAAAAGTATATTGTTTTTGTATGTATTCTTGTTCTTAGATCTCCATGTGGAAATTTTGGATTAATCTTGGCCAATGGTGCTTTGTCTCAGTTTGGAAACTTCATATACGGGACTTTAAAGGGGAACGCCGTTTTTTTTACATACATTAACGTCTTCCTATGGGCAACAAACTAAACTGTTCATAATTTATCATTTATGGTACGCCAGCATTCATAACATGTAGGCCAATCACTGTCCCCCAGACATCTGCGGTTATATTTTTTATATTTATATCTTTTAAAAACAAAGCGGTGCGTGTATGATGTCATCTGCGCGCTGGACTGGATTTGTGACGGCCAGCCCGGGCCACAGGCAGCTACGCTCCACCCCTTCTATTCATTCTAGCTAATCTGAATCGTTCAATTCCATTTGGAGAGCGAGATCATCTGTGGTAGCAGCACTAGACATCTTCCAGGCATGTGAGGAAAACTAGCAGCAGTTCAGTGGACAGGATGCATGAACGGTAGCCGGCGCGCACCGATGACGTCATAGACGCGCCACTATGTTCTAAACAAATATAAATATAAAAAATATAACTGCGGATGTCTGGGGGACAATGATTCACCTACATGTTATGAATGCTGGCGTACCATAAATGATAAATTATGAACAGTTTAGTTTGTGCCTTCAAGTCGTTGCCAAAAGGAAGGCAAGGCAAGGCAAGGCAAATTTATTTGTATAGCATAATTCAGTACAAATACAATGCAAAGTGCTTTACATGATTAAAATACAGGAAGATAAAAGCAAGTAGGGGAAAAAAAAAAAGAATAATAAAAACAGTTGGACTAAAGAAAATATGTTTTAGTTGAACTGTTTAACTAGAACAGTCGAAGGCAATCCTAAACAAATGAGTTTTTAGTCTTGATTTAAAGGAACTCAGGCTTTCTGCACTTTTACAGTTTTCTGGAAGTTTGTTCCAGATAAGTGGAGCATAGGAACTAAATGCTGCTTCTCCATGTTTAGTTCTGGTTCTAGGTCTGCAGAGCAGGCTGGAGCCAGAAGACCTGAGTGGTCTGGAGGGTTGATACACTGATAGCAAGTCTGTGATGTATTTAGGTGCTAAGCCATTCAGAGATTTATAGACAGAAGTATTTTAAAGTCTATTCTCTGAGATACAGGGAGCCAGTGGAAGGACTTTAGAACTGGGGTGATGTGCTCTACTTTCTTAGTCTTAGTGAGGACACGGGCAGCAGCGTTCTGGATCAGCTGCAGCTGTCTGATCCCCTTTTTAGGCAGATGTTACTTGGATATAACCTAACATAAAATCTTCAGAACAGCTTCAAATGACACAAAACTAATATGGGTGAGTAGAACATGATGTAATAATGTAAAATCAAGGGCCCAATGTAAAAAAAAAAATGGCGTTCCCCTTTAAATGTGTAATTTTTGGACACATGGCTGTAGGTCTTCCTATCACTTTTTTTTTGCCATGTTGGTGCTGTTCTTTGGTTAATCTTCATACCCTTGCCACTGTTTTGGATTTATCTTTTTCTCTTTGTCTGGTTTATTCTTTATCTTTTAAAACCCAGCCAGCAAATACCTCCCTCCCTTCATGCCTTTATGCACCTGACTACTCAGTACCCTCATTATTCTGCTTCAGCAGGGGTAAAGTGGTAGCATAAGGAATCAATCCCCGGAGGATAATAAATTAGTTTGCAGCTCCTGTAAAACAAAACTATTTTTCTTCCTTCTATATTAACATCTATTAGCATATTTTAGCATAAATATGGTTGACACAAAATAATAAAATAAAAACATAAAAATAAAATGTACCTCTTTTGGTGCGTTTGTTCTTTTTTTCCCATTTTTTCACTTCAACTTTTCTCCAAAATGAACCTGCATTTCTAACCACACAACAGTTCCTTTCTCCTCTTTCCTCCTTGGCAGGCTCAGCAACCTGACGAGGTGTTTTCTCCCTCTTCAGAGAGACTTTGGACCTCCCCTGTTTCTCAGTCATCGCCACTCGACTTCTCAAGCGGAGCGACGCCCCTGCAGTCAGATCGTGCCAGGAGTAATTCAGGATATTGACAATGCCGCTGGGGATGCAGTCTTTCTGCGACCACTTATGCTGTGAAAGTAGATGAGCCAATTTGTTTAATAAGTGAGGGGCCGCTCGCCTGTAGGCGTCCATCAGATCCTTTGGTGCAGCACTGACGGATGATGATGAAGCATCAGGTTCTTTATCATTGAAGGCTTCACCTGAGGGCTTCTGGGTGTTTAAATCGTTGCTTTCACCTTTTTGGTTCTCCTCTTGCTGACTGTAAGAAAATGGGTTCTTGTAATAGATACAAAGTTCAGCAACAAAACTTAGACGAACAATTTTTCTACCTTAGCTGAGGGCCATCCAGCTGTGACCCTCCACTTGTGATGTAAAAGTGTAAAATGTTGCTTTGAATCCACTTCTGTCTTGTTGGCTGCAGAAAATAACCAATGAATGTTGATTGATTTATTTAAAATTATATTTAAAATAGAGTCAGCAGAATAAATGCATTGAAGCCCACCTGGTCAAAGAAGAAGACAGGACCACCTCTGCCTCTCTGCCCACAGTCACAATCCATGACCTCCTGCACAGGCAACACTGACTTCAGCCATAATATTTGACCAATAAAAGTGTTTGTGAAATTTTGATTGATTTATTATCTTTAGATAATAAATCTTTATTATCTTAGAAAGAGAAATGTAAGGCAAGGGGAAATAATAATAACTGTATTGAAATTCATTATTCTAAATCAGTAAGCTTGGTGGAGTGGTGGAATAGTGGTTAGGGCATAGAGCTTGGAATCCTGAGGTTCTGAGTTCGAGTCCCACTCCCACAGACTGCCACTCTGGGTCCCTTAGCAAAGACCCTTAATCCCACAGTGCTCCCTGGGTGCCTCACAATGGCAGCCCACTGCTCCCAAAGGGTTAAATGCAGAGGTAAATTTCTCCAATGTGAAATCAATAAAGTTCAATACTTAAAAAGAAAAAAACAAAAAATTCCAAATATATTGTAATATATCCTCTTTGACACAACAGCCAACTGTAAAATGGAAATTCAACAAACTATTAACATGTATTTAAAAAAAATTTTGGGTTTTCTCTAATACCATTTTAAACCTATAACTAAGAAAACATCCTGCCAATGAAATGAGATTTGGTTCATAAGAAAGCAAGATGATATTTTACACAAACTGTAAATTCCAACAGTCAGATTAAAAATGTCATAAACATTAACAAAATGTTAATATAATCAGTGATCACTATAAAAAATGTCAGACCAGGTTGGACTTGTGCATATA
>NW_015150593.1:1246179-1248958 GCF_000732505.1 Cyprinodon variegatus
TTTTGAACCTTTTGAAACGGCACCTCAGCTTAAGAGCAATTAAAGTGCAAAACAGATGATAACCAACCATCATTATCGGCAAACAGGAGTCAGGTCACTTCTTTGCTCAAGAACTACCTTTTCTAACTTTAAAACAAGCGTCTAAAACGTAGATCAAACAGCAAGATCGTATTTTAAACCGTTAGTTTAGGGCCTGTAATAATAACATACAGTTAGCTAAGACATACATCATTTTGATTAGCAATATTTCACGGTAGTTTAATGGAAAGTGGGCTTAATTATAATATCTAAATAAAAGTAAATGTTAAGGATACATTTCCACAGCTGTCATTTGCGCACAGAATAACAGGTTTTATAAATGCACAGAATCCTGTCAGACTAGAAATGTCTGCTGGGTCCTCCTTGGCAGAGGAAAGCAGATTAGTTGAGGGTTATCAATGAGGAGATTTGCATCCAACAAACACATCAAAATGAACATTTCTGATATAAACAGCTGTTGTTTTATTATTATTATAAATGGAAATTGATTGGTTTTTGATTTTTGATTTGTTTCCAGCTGGATTTTATATGCATATTTTTAATTACTAAATGTGTTTAATACCAAAATAAATTCCTTTTTATATTGTTGTAAAACTCCCCTTAAAGTTTTTATACCAAAGAAAAGACTAGACTATAAAATAATAGCTGGAAAAAACATCCATACCTTTCACTTCTGTAGACCTACCTTTGTCCTTAACCCTCTCTGCTCACCTTGTTGCTAGGATACACGCCTCTTTACACGTCTCCTCGTTTACACATCGTCGATTCATCAAATGCAATGGCTACCTATCACAGTCCAAACAGGAAAACATCATCTTTACAAACATTTTTCTGGATCGTGGAACAAGCGGCGCACAGGCACGGCTGCTGCTGGTTCAGGTGTGCACTAACAGGTAACCTGAAACTCTGACGCACCTGGGAGCTAAGAGAAAGTGATGCGTTTAGCGTGCAGTGCAACTATGAGAGGCCACACAACATGGACACTCACAATGGGACACACATCAGGAGGAGCAGGTTGCAGCCAGACCAAGCCTAAGGCTGAATAGGGCTCTCAGCCGAATTAAACGTGGGATCAGTTACTTTTGTATTTGTTTTTTTCAATTATGTATTTTACATCTGAATCAATTTGTATTATTTACTTTATTTTCAGAAAAGCAACAAAAAAATTAAGCTTCAGTAGCAGATACATTTCTTGTACCAGGATACCTACTATTGTTATACTGCTTCAATAAACTTCATAAAGCGATGAATTTTAAAATATTTTCTTCTTTTTGCTATGAGGCTTTTGAACATTGAATATCATAATGATAATAATAAAAAAAAATAATTTAACTTTATTGATCTCACATTGGAGAAATTTACCTCTGCATCTAACCCATCCATTTGGAGAGCAGTGGGCTGCCATTCTGTGGCGCCTGGAGAGCAATCGGGGGTTAAGGGTCTTGCTCAGAGACCCAGAGTGCCATTCTGTGGGAGTGGGTTTCAAACTCACATCCTCAGGATTCCAAGCTCTATACCCTAACCACTAGGCCGCCACTCCCCTATACCCCCTATATCAATCTAATATTTCTCTTTCCACACAACCATGAAATATTCTTCAGGGTGATAATAATAAAAATAAAAATGCGTATAAAACATCAAAGGGATATAAAATCACGAGTCATTGAATGCATTTGTAGAAACGTTACATGCTTTGTATGCTTTAAATGTTTCCCCCCTCCGGATGATAAAATGGTGTGAATCGTGGCCTTCTTTCTGTCATAAGGGAATTCTACCAATGAGCTTCCATAGTCATTGTTCTGTTTTATTCTCTGACCAACACCAACTCGATTAAGGACTGCGTCACAACTTGAAAATTGAAACAAAGGTGTTTTGTGGCATCCTATGCTTTCATATCATGAGGTTATGCTTGGATTATCTGTGGGGGTCAGCTGTCAGGGGGCATTTTAGCTCTCGCACACGCATAATAGGCGTTCCCTCTCGGGAGCAGGTACAGGGTTGTGCATCTGCATTTTTTTTTTAAAGTGGAGAGGGCAGGTCTTTTAACAAATTTGCAAAACTCCTCCTTAATACCTTTAAACTGCTGCTGAGGCACAATGAAGTCTTTTCACATGCACACTTAGCCAATACTATCAGGTCTCCTCAAGTTCCTGAGGCCCCATAAAACTCTGTTTACATGTATAGTTAATACAAGTATTCCTTATTTGTGCACATTAATTATGTTTTTGATAAAAATTAGTGTTGCACCGATACCGATACCAGTATCGGACGGGGCCCCGATACTGCCGTAAAAACGGTGGTATCGTTATCGGCGAATACCAACAAAGAGGGCACCGATACCATTTTGAGAGCCATAACTATTCAACTATTGTCACCCACTCCTGGTAGGCAATAAAAAGTTCTACTGGATTCACTTTGTATTAGATTTTTTCCTGCTTCACAAAGGTAGGCAGCAGCTTGACAAAGCCATGATGGCAATTATTTTACATTATTATGGTATCGGTAGAAACCAATACTGCACAGCCAGGTATCGGGTATCGGTATCGGGGCCAAAAAATGGCATCGGCGCAACACTAATAAAAATCCATACGAAAGCACCGAACTCTGCTCTCCAGAGCGAGCAGATTGGTAACCCCGCCTCCTGCTCTCCTCTAGCTTGTCTGCTGTCATGATTCATGCAGCTATTATTTCATCCAAATGAAAAATGGAGAACAGATAAGCAGATCATGGCTTGTCTACA
>NW_015150593.1:1250048-1256080 GCF_000732505.1 Cyprinodon variegatus
GTAAAAGGTGCATGAAACTTAAGAAGTCACATCTGGCCAGCAGTGACTTTTTCTATCCTCTTTGGCCACTTGGAGGCTCCCGGCAGCCTTACTATGCGTCACTTCGCCTCTCTTCAGTCGTTGATCATGGCGGAGCCGGAGCCACAGCGCGAAGTAGAGCCTCAACTTCTCAATGGAGGCGACTTGCAAGACGAGGAAAGAGAGGAAGCGGACCCCTGCGAAGCTGTGAAAAAAAGGAGAAGAAAGAAGAAGAGGAGCAGGACGCAGGTGCCAGGTGAGACGCGTCACTTTGGAAGGAATGCAGCGCAAAAATGTGTCCTCCTGTTTATCTGGATACGGGACAGGAGAGTTTTCAACCTTTTTTTTTCTTTTTCTGAGGGTGACACTCAATTTTAAAATAAAAAAAATGTAATAATAGGCTTTATATTTCCTTCAAAGTTGCAAAATGAGGGGTATAAGAAGATATATAAGATGGATGAGTTTCATTTACTGGAAGCAGCAACAGTTCAGTGCAGGAAGAAAGTAAAAGATGTCACTGATACCTGCAACATTTTTATTATAAGGAGGGAAAAAAATCATTAACACAACGCCGAGCTGCATTTGCTGCATTATATTGCATGTTTATTCCACACAGCACTTAACAGCATAATGCTGCAAGGTACATATGCCCTTGAACATAAAGACTAGACTGTCAAGAAATTATTCACAGGCTCTGCCAAGTTCAAAACATAGTGTATGCACTTTCTTGAGATGAGCAACAAATAATGAACTGTGTGTGTGTGTGCACATGTATGCACAACAGTATGTGACTTTGCAGCAGGGACAAAGGAAGCAGAGGGGGACTGTGGAGAAGCTGGAGGTGTTGGTGAAGTAACAGCACAGCTGGAGCAGCAAACCTTGGAGGAGAAAGAGAGGCCTGAGGATGCAGAAGAAGGTATATCCTTCACCTCCAGTGATTCTAACATGCAGCTCAGGTGCTTCTGGAGCTCAAAGTGTGCTAAAAGTGCCACTGTGAGATTCAGCTGGCCATAACTGCCGCATGATTTTTTTTAAATTTGAGCGGACGCCCCAGGGAAAAATACGTCCATGCCATCAATATTCCCTTGCCTTAATAGCTGCATGATGCCTCCAACAGATGGTGATGAAGGGGAAAACTCAGCCGCCAAGAAGAAGAAGAAGAAAAAGAAGAAGAAAGGAGGTAAGGTGACTGGCTTTGACATAGAGGAAGGTATTATCATACAGCCGGTTAAACTTAGTGTCTCGGTAAACTGCTGAAAGCCTGGGAACTGATTGGTCATAATTGTTCACATAGTATATGTTTCATGTGATTTATCTTAGTTTAAGCCTGTTTATTAGGCTTAAACTAGGCTATTAGGAAAGAATCTGTTCTTTAGATAAAAATGTAAAATGTTTTCTCAGCCTCCTTTATGCTGAGAAGTGTTTTAAGTCCAGCACACATCCGACTTTTTAAAAAGTCTTTATTTATAATTAAAGAAAAAACTTTTCTTCACTTATATCAAACACATTATAATAATGTCTTAAGATAGATACTTTTATTTGTTAAAGGTTATTTGATCTGAAGCAGTGTTTGCCCTGTACCCCTCTTATTTCATCTTTTTCTACTTTTCTCTATCTGGGCCACAGTGAAGGGACAGACTGACCCTCCCTCAGTACCTATTTGTGAGCTCTATCCCAACGGGGACTTTCCAAAGGGAGAAGAGTGTGAATACCCCCCATCGAAAGACGGGTGTGTGACCTCCACACTTGGCCAAAAGACTCCTGCAGTGCCTAGTTTTTATTTAGGTCCCTTAACTTTACACAGAGACACATACACCTCTCTGCAAAAATGTTTTTGTTCTCTTCGACAGTTTTTGTGGAATGAGAAAATAATGAATTTCATATCTTCATGTGGCCACAAACGGCTTTTTAGGCGCAGCGCAGCGTGGCGGACGACCAGCGAGGAGAAGCGGGCAATGGACCGGGCAAACGAGGAGATGTGGAGCGACTTCCGGCAGGCGGCCGAGGCCCACCGACAGGTGCGCTCCTATGTCAGGAGCTGGATCAAACCGGGGATGACCATGATAGAGATCTGGTAAGAAACAAGCTGATAAAGCTGTCTTTAAGACCAATGTGCAACTATATTATAGTTTTTTTTATTGACTGTGCAATATTCTGTGCAATATGCTGACTGTGCAATATATGTGAATATAATAGGCATACCACTACCTCACCGTTGTTCCTTACCTAGTACACTTTAATGTAAAAGTTAATCCACCTGTATATAAGCCATCCTGATTGTACATATATCACCTCAAATCTCTGTGTCACTCCCTTGTATTTTTTATTTTTTATTTTCTATTTCTTATTTTTATTTTCATTGTGTGTGATACATGTACACTTGCACCTTAATTCTTATTCTTATCTTGATATACTGTATATACAGTGCTTGCTTGTTTATTCTTAATGCACCTTTTTCCTCCTTGTTTGCACCTTCTTTGCCTTCTATACCAATATGTGACCAGTGAATTTCTGCGCTGTGAGATCAATAAAGCTCATCTAATCTAATCTAATCTACCTAGATTAGATTAGATTAGATGAGCTCCCTCTAACTCCCTCTTTGCTGCTTTGGGTTTGCCTCAGTGAGAAGCTGGAGGATTGCTCCAGGAGGCTCATTAAAGAAGACGGGCTGAACGCCGGCTTAGCTTTCCCGACTGGATGCTCCATCAACCACTGTGCGGCCCACTACACCCCAAACGCAGGAGACCCCACCGTGTTGCGCTACGACGATGTCTGCAAAATTGACTTTGGAACACACATTAATGGTAACACCTATTTGATTACTCCTCCGGTGCTTTAGGAATATGATTATATTTTACACTAAGTGGAACAGAAGAATTTCAAAGTTCACACGACAATCATCACCAAGACTTCTTTAATGCGGTTTTANCTTTGCTGCTTTGGGTTTGCCTCAGTGAGAAGCTGGAGGATTGCTCCAGGAGGCTCATTAAAGAAGACGGGCTGAACGCCGGCTTAGCTTTCCCGACTGGATGCTCCATCAACCACTGTGCGGCCCACTACACCCCAAACGCAGGAGACCCCACCGTGTTGCGCTACGACGATGTCTGCAAAATTGACTTTGGAACACACATTAATGGTAACACCTATTTGATTACTCCTCCGGTGCTTTAGGAATATGATTATATTTTACACTAAGTGGAACAGAAGAATTTCAAAGTTCACACGACAATCATCACCAAGACTTCTTTAATGCGGTTTTACTGGCTTTGGTTATTTACACGGACGCAACAGTGACTGCTGCTGCGTAACGTCCACACTTGCACGAAGCCAGCCAACAATGCACGTCGGGAAACGTTAGCCTTTAGATGCAAAACCACATCATGCACCGCAACATATTTTTGCTAAATATTCTAAAAAAAAATTCTCCAAATATAAGAGGAACATCATAGTTTGGTTTAAAGAAAGCATTTTAGTTTTATTAGAATTTAGTTTGTTGCAAGGATTTTACAGTTTGAAGAAATAGAAAATGACACCATATGCGAACCGTCACAAGGCTGTGCACGACAAGGAAGGGCTATATAAACTGCATGCATAATTTAGAAAGTTAACATTGTATTACTTCTTGAGCTCTTTGAGTTATTTACTGTCACAAGTAGGTTTTTTGGCTGGAGAGAAAGTGTTGGTGACGGTATGATTTAAGGAGGGCCGGCCGTCGCACGCTGAAATTAGGACCGGCCCACTGGGCAAATGCCCAGAAGTACAGATTGCATAAAAAGTTTAGCATACATTTGTGATGAACCCTTTTTGTTTTGCAATCCCTAAATAAAACCAAATACAGGGGAAACAGGAAATGTAAGGTTATTAAGAAAGACAGATGCTCCATTTTAGCAATCTTAAACATAAACCCAGAACTACACTAAAATAGTTTAGATGAAAGATATTCAAGAGTTGCAATGATCTAGGTAAAGTCTAGACCTAAATAACCTAATTGACACTGTGACAAGTAGGGCTGAAACAATCAGATTAATCGTGATTCATTGATTATTGAAATAATGGTCAACTAATTTAGCAATCGATTAATCTTTAATTGGAGTGTAGAGACTGTAAAACATGCCTGGAGCTGACAGAGGAAAACACATTGAGCAGTAATTATGCCAACATTGTAAAAAATAAAAAAATATCTTAACATTTTGCATTTAAGATAAAAAAAAATATGTCTCTTTCAATATGCGCTATCCAGAACTCAAGTGGAAAAGTTTGAGTTTCACCTGGTTTCATTTTATAAAAAGCCTTCTTTAAGGAATCTTTGGCTCTCCGATTATTAATCAAAAAAAATAACTTAGAGATTAATCAATTTGCAAAATAACAGTTAGTTGCAGCACTAGTGACAAGGCTTTAAAACTAAACACTCTAAATTCAGTCTAGTAATGGGAAGAATGGGAGAAGAATGTTAGAGGATAGATGTGCACATCATAGAGATGCACTCTAAAATGCTTGGAAGGAAATGTTCTGCAAAACATTGAGTGGGACCATGTCTTTAAATGAGCAAAAATGGTTCTTTATCCTTTCCTGTTTATTCTACAAATACCAATAATGTTCACAGAGCGCTCTAAACTGACACAATATAAATAAATGTTTTGACTTTTTAGCCAATTGATTATTACATGGAACAGGGGAGTAATTATTTTAATCATTTGTTTTTCCTTTCAGGACGAATAATAGACTGTGCATTCACCGTCACTTTCAATCCAAAGTACGACAGACTTCTGGAGGCTGTGAGAGATGCAACCGACACTGGAATAAAGGTAACAGTCCCACCCTCTCATTTCTGTTGGTCTTTTTTTTTTTTTAATATAATGAGACAAACAGATACTTATCATCAGAGAGAATGTATTTGTCTTCCCAGCATATTTACAGAAATCTTCTAACCTAGACAGAGTTTCAGCCTCTAAGGCAGGGGTCACCAACGTAGTGCCCGTGGGCACCAAGGGGCCCTTAAGGACGACATGGGGTGCCCTCAGCATCTTTCGAAAACAGAACAATTCACCAGTGGACTAAATCTGAAATGTTATTTTTTACTGAAGCTCTTATTTTGAAGCATTTTATCATATCACTAAATTAGAACATTTGAGGATTTATATGGATTTCGTAATGAGAATATCTAAAAGCAAATTACAAATGAAAAGAAACAATAGAAATATGTTTATTATCTATGAAGTTCAGGTGAACGCCGGCTCCTCTAGTTCATGGGTCAGTATTGGTAGCCCATCCTATGACCCAATCTATTACTATAGTATTCCTGTTTATTTATATAAAAATTACGTTAAACAGTAACAGGGTTTCCGGGGGTCATAAAAAATTACTAAAAGTCAATACATTTTTTTCTTTTTTAATAAGGCCTTAATTTTCATAAGAATTAATTAAATTTCAGACAGACGGATATAAGCTACTAAAATCATAACCTCCTTGGCGGAGGGAATTATTATGGCTATGCCAATAGATTAGTAGTACCTTGGAGTAAAAACTAAGTATCTAAGGTTACAATAAATTTGGCCCTACTACTGTAGGAGTAAATACTTTTTGACTGAGGATTTAAATTGTATTATGTGACTGTATTAATGAAAGTAAAAGTTTTAAGCTTTAAAATGTCTCCTTCTGAGTACAGTGATTATTGGGTCTCTCCTAGTGTGCTGGAATAGATGTGCGTCTGTGCGACGTCGGTGAAACCATCCAGGAGGTCATGGAGTCTTATGAAGTGGAGATAGATGGGAAAACGTATCAAGGTAAAAGCAGCCTGATGGTTTGTTTTCCCTCTCAGGTCGGCCTCTGCTTTAAACTTAATAATTACATTTGTTTTTTGTTGTTATTTCTTTTTTTCTTGGCAGTCAAACCAGTCAGAAACCTTAACGGCCACTCGATTGGACAGTACAGGATACACTCAGGGAAGACTGTTCCTATTGTGAAAGGTGGAGAGGCAACCAGGATGGAGGTTTGGATTCAAACAATTTCTCTAA
>NW_015150593.1:1259190-1262341 GCF_000732505.1 Cyprinodon variegatus
GTGAACGCCGACTCCTCTAGTTCATAGGTCAGTATTGGTAGCCCGTCCTATGACTCAGTACCCATAAAGTAGCCCTCAGCCTTAAAAAAGTTGGTGACCCCTGATCTAAGGTAACGCCACAGTGTTGGTGTAAATGAGCTTCAAAAGGCTGATTCAGAAAAAAACCTCAGTGGGTAAAAAGAAGCAAATGTTACAGAAAATTGCTCTGAAGCAAACAGCGTCGTTCACGGGTGTAAACGGGACATGCCCTATATATCTACTGAAGATAGATGTGGGGGTTCTCACAAATTACATACAACTTATTGCTTTCAAGGTACATTAACATTTTTAAAACCCAATCTATTACTATAGTATTCCTGTTTATTTATATAAAAATGGCGTTAAACAGTAACAGGGTTTCCGCGGGTCATTAAAAATCCCTAAAAGTCATTAAATTAAGGCCTTAATTTTCATTAAAATTCATTAAATGTGATTATTTTAAAATGCTTTATAAAAAAAAGAAAAAAGTTTATGAAAACACTTTCATCAGATATGGAGCCTAGGCAGAGGTTCAACCAAAGAAACGATTACTATTTGCCTCGGTCACGGGCCAATCAGCATCCATAGTTCATCTTAAAAAGGGACTCCAATCCACATCTCATAGAATGCGCCTAAAGCGCAGGCAGCGGCCGTACTAAGCTAGGCTTCCATTCAGATGACCCCGATTAAACCCACCTCCAGCCTCTCCTCCACCATCAGAGCTAAAACTTCATCAGTTTTACTCCTCTTGGACTCTTACTGTGTTCCCTGTCTCATCTTATCCAGTCTGGCAGAAGACCGCCATGTTGAGCCTGGTTCTGCCAGAGGTTTCTTCCCAAAGGGGAGTTTTTCCTCTCCACTGTTGCTTTATGCTTGCTCATCATGGACAGATTTACTCAACCTGTGTTATCCAAGCTGGACTGTCATCTTCCAGGTCCCAGAGTGATGCACTAGTATCAGCTCACACAGCCCACCCGATTTCCTCATACAGCACAAGCACTCCTAGAATTCCCTAGAATTTGCTAATGTTTCCTGCCGAGGTCTGATTGCCAAAGACTAAAGTAATTGTATCACTAAAACTCTTCTAATTGTCTTTTCTCTACGTGTGAGTTTTTCAGATTTAAATATATTGCGATATTCTTGCGCGGAACTGCTTCAGGTTGATCGTAAAGCTGTATGTTTTTGGAAAAGAAGCTCGAGGCGGAGAAACAGCTAAAGAAAACCTAGGCTGCAGCCTGTTGAGGGTAAAGATGACAAAGGATTTTGTTGTGTTTTATTTATATATATATATATATATATATATATATATATATATATATATATATATATATATATATATATATATATATATATATATATATATATATATATATATATATATATATATATATATATATATATATATATATATATATATATATATATATATATATTAGAGTCATGGATACTTGTTGATGGCATTAAAATGATTTCTAAGAGCATTAAAAAGCATCAAAATATAGTAAACTGCTGTGCTGCTTTGTATGATAGCAATATAAAAAAATAAGAAAAAGGAATAAGACTAAGCTGCCAAGACTACTAGAGTTTAGGAGTTGCAAATAAAAACCTGCTTTGTGTCGTCGGAGCTGCTAAAAGCAGCTGCAAAAATTCTTAAAACCAAAGTGCGAGATTTTTAAACAAATCTGAAAATAAACAGAAATCTTTTACACGTCCCAGTTACCAATCCACTATGTTTTGCATTAGCTCTAAAGCAGGGTTGATACCTTATCGATACCAAAGCAATGCGAAGATCAAGGCGGGAAGTCATAAAAGCATATACATCATTTTCTCCAAGAAAGTTTTGCAAAGAATAATTTAATTTATGACAAATGTTATCAATGAAAAAAGCCAGGTTTATCACAGAGTTTATCACATAATCGTTCTGCCAAATATCGCTAGCTCACAATGTTAGAGAATCTTTTCTGTATCCAGATTATAATCTGGATCATCACTAAAATTTAATGTCTTGTTCTTTGGCATGAGGGACACTTCTGATAAAAAGGTAATTAAAATCCATCCATAGCTTTTCAAAGGTAACCTTTACACAGACAGACGGATATAAACTACTAAAATCATAACCTGCTTGGTGGAGGGAATTATTATGGCTATGCCAATAGATTAGTAGTACCTTGAAGTAAAAACTATCTAAGGTTACAATAAATTTGGCCCTACTACTGTAGGAGTAAATACTTTTTGACTGAGGATTTAAATTGTATTATGTGACTGTATTAATGAAAGTAAAAGTTTTAAGCTTTAAAATGTCTCCTTCTGAGTACAGTGATTATTGGGTCTCTCCTAGTGTGCTGGAATAGATGTGCGTCTGTGCGACGTCGGTGAAACCATCCAGGAGGTCATGGAGTCTTATGAAGTGGAGATAGATGGGAAAACGTATCAAGGTAAAAGCAGCCTGATGGTTTGTTTTCCCTCTCAGGTCGGCCTCTGCTTTAAACTTAATAATTACATTTGTTTTTTGTTGTTATTTCTTTTTTTCTTGGCAGTCAAACCAGTCAGAAACCTTAACGGCCACTCGATTGGACAGTACAGGATACACTCAGGGAAGACTGTTCCTATTGTGAAAGGTGGAGAGGCAACCAGGATGGAGGTTTGGATTCAAACAATTTCTCTAAAAATTGTTTTCAGGCCAGAATCTCTCATGAAATTCAACAAGAGTTTGTTTATTGTTTTGTTTTTTTGTTGGAGCCACTGGAATAAGGCACTGATTGGCTGTTTGACTTCATGAACAAACCTAATTAATTCTTAAATGGATGAATATTCAGCTGGTTGAGATACAAAAGGTGTGAGGAGGTGTTCCACTAATCAGAGTTTTCATTTTTATCTTCATACAAAACAATAATCACACAAAGTACAACATTTAACCTGCAATATATAAGTTAATGAATAGAAGCTCCTGTTAAATGAGTTTGTTTGACATTTAAGGGGTCTCTTATTAAAACCTTGAAAGTAGATTTAAAAAAAAAAAATTATGTTTTTCAAATTATTTTACTAAAAAAAACTCAGTTTCCCACCTTCTTGTGTCTGAAATCTAACAAAATCAAAAGCAACATACTTCGAAATTATTAGAAAGATGCCGCTG
>NW_015150593.1:1264092-1288342 GCF_000732505.1 Cyprinodon variegatus
ATGCGTGGAAAAATGGCACCGTTCCATAAAACACACATACACAATCCACGCAAACACTTCCCCCTTTAACGTTCTCACGGTGGTCTCAACAACGTCCGCAGTAACAACACACATAGGGCGCGCCGCACATTTTGAGGAAAAAAAAAAAAGACGTTTATATGCACCTTATAGCCGCGAAAATACGGTAAATTGCTTCATATTTACTTCCGTATTTGAAATAGACACCTAGACCTTATTACATTATTATGCCTAATCTGTTCACTCTTCTTATGGAAAGCCACGTTTTGAACATATCTATTATGATCTTACACAATACTTCAAGTATCATGCAATAAATATTTGACTTTCCTCCCTATCCTGTTTTCCCTTTAGCGAAGAAAATCAACACAGTCATATAATAAAATGACAGAAACAAGGCACCCTTTTCAGATATCTATGCCGTGTATTTCATTTTTAAAAAGATAATCTTTAATCTACTTCAACAATGTGCACTATGTTGTGTTGCTGATATACAATCCAAACTAACTCTACTCAATTCAGAGGGCCCCCTGTCTTTGCCTAGGGCCCCAAATGTCATAAATCTGCCCCTGTAGTGAAGATCAGCAGGTCTTGTGTCTTGCACAGGTGCATGAAACGGCTGTGTTGGATCAGAAGCAGCAAGTTGCTTTGTCAAGCTGAAGGCTGCAGGGGGGGGGGAGGAATAAGGGCAAAGGAGGGATGCTGATGTGGCACCTTTTGCACATTGTATTTTTAGCTGAAGTGTGTCGGTGTAACAGGCCCATTACCCCCGCTTTTGTGATCAGAGAGTGGAGCAGCAGCTAGGCGTGCCGTGGGGCTGCAAGCACTTTGACTGATTATCGGTGCAGCGGCAGAGGGCGGCGCAGCGTTATCAGCTAATACCACTGGGACTCCAATAACAACCGCAGGTTGATAGAGGCACAAAATGTCAGCGAGACGCAGCCAATCAGAGCTGACGGCCACTACTGTCCTTCTTACACCTTATGTGACTAAATTAGCAGCTGTCAACTGGAGGTTTTGGTCAAATTTACTCTGTCATTCATTTACTCTGTCATTTTCTGCACCGACTGCGTCCTCTCATTCCTGCCCTTTTAAGTTTTCATGGCATTTCTTCATGTTGCGTCAGCAGCGTAATGAGCGGCTCTTTTCCTGCCTTTCAGGAAGGTGAAGCTTATGCCATCGAGACGTTTGGCAGCACCGGAAGAGGCGCAGTCCATGACGACATGGATTGCTCTCACTACATGAAAAACTTTAATGTTGGACATGTGCCGATAAGGTTTAATCCTCACATTTGACCTTTTCACTGACACATTAGTGGCGTTTTATGAGTAGACTCCCTTTTTTTAACCTTTAAATTGTCTTACAGACTGCCAAGGGCTAAACACCTGCTGAACGTCATCAATGAGAACTTCGGCACGCTTGCCTTCTGCCGGCGCTGGCTGGACCGCCTTGGTGAGAGCAAATACCTGATGGCGCTGAAGAACCTGTGCGACCTCGGCATCATAGACCCGTACCCGCCTCTGTGCGACATCAAGGGCAGCTACACCGCCCAGTACGAGCACACCATCCTTCTCAGGCCCACCTGCAAAGAGGTAGTTAGCCGAGGAGATGACTATTAACCCTGCAGCAAAGAGAATGGACCTGGAGGAGCATGGCAGCTGAGCCACAACGAACCACTTCAGACTGACAGCAGCTATGCAAAGTCTCTCTGACCTAACTTTTCACCGCTTGAATCCCTTTAGGTACAGTGCCTTTAAAAGTATTCATAGCTCTAGAGCTTGCTACCATTTGGTCACGTTTCAACCACTAATTTCAGTGCATTTTATTTGGGTTTTGTGTGACAGATTAAAAAAGGTGTATCATTGTGAAGCAGGAAGACTGTTTTTAGATTTAGTTATTTTATTTTTATTTTTACTGATTTTTGGTAAGTTTAAAAAAAATGAAAATCAAATTCTAAATGGAATATTCTGTTGAACCACCTTTTGCCACAATTGTAGCTGCTAGGTCAGGGGTCGGCAACCCAAACTGCTCAAAGAGCCATATTGGACCAAAAATATAAAAAATAAATAAATCTGTCTAGAGCCGCAAAAATGTAAAAGTATTATACATGCCTCGTATGGAAACACGGGTGTTTTATCCCACTATAGAAAATGACTATGTGAGCTTAAATATATAATAAGCATTCATGATTAAATCTTTATCCTCGAGCAAATGTCACATAGCAGCATGAGGTGAGGGACGAGCAGCGAACGCTCTGACCGTGCTGCTTCACCGTGCGCCGCTTAACCACCTTTCACCGCGCGGTTTAAGTTTTTTTGCATTGATGAAATAATAGAGGATTGTTGGGAGGAGTTGATGGATTCGTGAGGAACGAAGCAGGAACTGACACCCATCAGAACAGAGCTCTCTAACCCTGAAATCCCCCATCCCATTCCTTGGTGTGATTTATATTTTTAGGATTAAGGTAAAAAATGGAAGAAAGTTCCCATCCCTGCATCAGAGCTCTACCTGTTCGATCTGTGGATGGTTTTCCATCCTTGCAACAAAACTAGCAGCAGTAGTGGAGTTTGGTGATGTAATCCACTTCTTAAATCTACATTTGCTCTCCTCTAATTTATCCAAAAGTTCTGCAATCACCATTTTTCTCTCCCTCCCAGCTTGGTTGTTGGCTGCATATTTAGCCTACCCTCCAAAGAAATGCCAAACCAAAATCTGAATCTTATCCCAACCCAACATCACAAAACAAAAAAAAAAGCAAGCAAACCACACCAAAAAGAAAAGAAAAGAAAAGGATCCAGCCCATCAATCCAATCCTCTCACCAACCAGCCACCTTCCTTCCCCCCCCGGAGCAATCAACCAACACACACAAGCAACCAGCCACGCACCACCCAGCGCTGCAAGCAAGAAACAACCACCGATACCGACAGCAAGCAAACAAATGATTAAATAAATTTATTAAACAAACAAATACAGAAAGCAAAAAAAAAAATAATTATTGTTTGACCGACCGCACACAAAACAAAAAAAAAAAAAAAAAAAAAAACCGAATTTCAAAAAATTTTTGAAAAAGCTCCAGGGAGCCGCAAGGGGAACGCTAAAGAGCCGCGGGTTGCCGACCCCTGTGCTAGGTATTTCTTTAAAAATAGCAGATTTTTCTTTGCTAAATAGCTTTTGTTTGGTTAAACCTAGATACAGAACATCTGTGAAGCCTTGACCGTCTCTCCATCAGTTTAGATCTGGACTATAATTAGCCTATTCCTACATTGAGGAGATGCTTTGATCAAAATAATTGCATTTTAGATCTGGCTGCTTATTTAAAATCTTTCCAAAGCTAAAGGCTGAACTTGTCGCTTAGTCTCAAATGTTGAGCGACCTCTAGCAGGTTTTCTTCCAGCGTGGTCCTTCATTTGGTCCCTGCTGAAGGAAAGCATCCCCATGCTGCTGCCTTCTCTACAACTTTATTTTATGGATTGTGTGGTTAGGTTCATTCATGCTGTTTTTAGTGAGGTCTCATTTGACCGGAGCACAACTTGTCTGTATCTCCTCCACAACTTTATACAAGCTATATTTTAGGTGCTCATTCATGACGGCCTGATTAAAAAACTGTACAACTAATAGTTGTCCTGTCAGGATCTAAGCTTTAGATTTCTGCAGCTCCTCAAGAGTCCCTATAGGCTGCTTGGTTGCCTCTCAGATTGCTCTGCAAAAACAATTAGAAGAAAGTAGAGAAACTTTTGTTTATGTACATTTTTTTTTCCTGAAAGAAAATTAGGCCAGTGCTACATCTTTTTCTTGATATTCTTCAAGATATTTCAGCTGATCTTGGGTATTATTTACCAGTTTTTCTTATTTTAGGAGTAATGCTACCAGAACAATTGTTCAATTTAGAAAATTCATTTAGTGAGTTTATTTCTAATCAAGCCACTTCGACTTACCCCAATGATATTTGGCTTATAGCATATTTTTACCACCACTTTAAGATCTCCTTTTGAACCTTTTGTTTCTTGTGTTCAACAAAACCTGTGGTTGGTAAGAAATATGTAGAGTTTGGGTGCAGAAAAAGTGACATATATACTGCAGCTGCCTTATGAAGGCCTCATGAATCCTGCATGAAGCATCCTGCAAAGAACCAACTTTGTTCTTGCAAGCTACTAAACAACTGATCTGGCTCTGATGAAGGGTGTGTAGGCCTTCATGCTGGCTTTGCCCTGGCTTGTTAGTTTAGATGCATGGCCATGTGACGGGGGTTTCAATTTCCATCTAATTCTTCTCTTTTCAGAAGATGGATTTAATTGTTTTGTGTTGAGATGTTTTGATGTGTTCCTCATTTTTGTGCTGTTAGTTGTTCTGTGATGTTCTTAACAAACCTCTGAGGCCATCCCAGAACAGCTGGATTAATGCTGAGATTACACCATATGACCTGCTCAGTAATTAGGAGGCAGATAGTTGCATTAACTGATTTTATTTTAAAGAGGATTGAATACAAATATGTGCCACAGTTTTTAGATTTCACTCATTCTTCAGCCTTAAAGAGGTAATAAAATATGTCAAAGGAGGTTGGAACAGGTGGAGCTAAGCAGTGGCGGTTCTAGAACAAATGTAGCAGGGGGCCAGGAGGGGGGCAGCATGTTTTCATGGGGGGCACAAAAAAGCATGACATGAAAAAAAGGGCACGGGATTCAAATATATTAATATAGCTGCATGAAGAGAAATTTCTATTCAATTACCGTAATTTTCGGACTATAAGCTGCGACTTTTTCCCCATTTTATGACCTTGCGGCTTATTTAACAATGTGGCTTATCTTTGGGCTTTTACAGCTAACGGCCACTAGGGTAATACCTAAATCTATGGATTTTACCATCCACCATGTTGACGTCACATTTGCTTCAACACACAAGTACGGTAGCTGCGCGCGGGGGAATGCGGAGGTCCTCCAGAAGCAGACTTCTACCGCGAGTGGTACGAGACAGAACAACAGCGAGAAAGATGGACATTGCGAGCGCAAGACAGTTTATGTGAAACCTGCGGCTTATATTCAGGTGCGGCTTATAGTCCGAAAATTACAGTAGGTTTCATTAAAATTCTCTGTCTTATTAGGTCAATATACATTCATAATTTAGGGATTTTACATATTTTTGAGTTAATTTCACGTTTTCTATCAAATCTGAATTAGAACACAAGAAAATCGGATATAACTTCAGCTGTAAAAATTTGTTTTGAAAAAAAAAACATTTAGCACTTGAAAACAGGGATCCTATCTCAATACCACTGAAGCTATCAACTTATTGTTTTTAAATAATTAGTAAAACAGAAAAAAAATGAAATAGATCCAAAGGAACCTATCAGTAACCATGTTTGTTCCAGTGCTTATCATCATTAGAATTTCTTTAAGTATTATGTCTTCAGGACATGATCTACAGGGGCACTGGCCCCCATTGGCTGCTGTCTAGAACTGCCCATGGAGCTAAGTCGGTGTTTAGAAGGAAGAAATAGGAGGCAGATGGAGATGCTGAGGTTTGATGTAGGATAGGAAGGATCAGGAATGAGTCCATCAGAAGGACAAGTCATGTTGAATGAGTTGGAGATAAAGCCAGAGAAGATAGACTGAGATTGTTTGGTTACGAACAAATGAGGGATAGTGAGTATCTGTGGAGGGATGCTGATGCTGGTGTAAGACCAAAAGATGATTTATAGGTGGAGTTAAAAAGGACAGGAAGGTGTGATAGAAGATGAGGTTAGATGGCGATGGATGACTTGCCGTGGAACCCCCCTGAAAGGGCAAACCCAAGAGCAGATTTCCCTTCAGTGATCTGTAACATAAAATCCCAATAAACACATTAAGGTCTGTGGCGGTAATGGGGAAAAGTTCCAGCGGTATGAATACTTTTGGACCACACTGTAATTAATGCAGCTAAACCAGTCTCATGATGAGAGCTTCGTAGAGTTTTTGTTTTCTTCTAATGATTATTCCAGGAGTCAAAGGGTATATCTTTACTGAATGTAGCATTGCAGGGTTAGTTCAAGTGCTGCTTTTAGAAAATATGCAAAACAAATTTATGCAACAAAATATCCGACCCCCTCAAAAAAGAAAAAAAAATACAATGGACTAGCAGCTCTCCAGAAAACACATCCAGCTTTGTTGCTTTGTTAGAATCTGTTGAGGGGAAAAAAAAAAAAAAAGCTTCTATAAAATATTTGTTTTTTTAATCTGCTGCTGCTTTTTTTTCATTTGATGCCATTTGTATACAAAATAAATTATTATAAATATGGAACTGGAACAATGCTCTTATGCTTTNGTAAGACCAAAAGATGATTTATAGGTGGAGTTAAAAAGGACAGGAAGGTGTGATAGAAGATGAGGTTAGATGGCGATGGATGACTTGCCGTGGAACCCCCCTGAAAGGGCAAACCCAAGAGCAGATTTCCCTTCAGTGATCTGTAACATAAAATCCCAATAAACACATTAAGGTCTGTGGCGGTAATGGGGAAAAGTTCCAGCGGTATGAATACTTTTGGACCGCACTGTAATTCATGCAGCTAAACCAGCCTCATGATGAGAGCTTCGTAGAGTTTTTGTTTTCTTCTAATGATTATTCCAGGAGTCAAAGGGTATATCTTTACTGAATGTAGCATTGCAGGGTTAGTTCAAGTGCTGCTTTTAGAAAATATGCAAAACAAATTTATGCAACAAAATATCCGACCCCCTCAAAAAAGAAAAAAAAATACAATGGACTAGCAGCTCTCCAGAAAACACATCCAGCTTTGTTGCTTTGTTAGAATCTGTTGAGGGGAAAAAAAAAAAAAAAGCTTCTATAAAATATTTGTTTTTTTAATCTGCTGCTGCTTTTTTTTCATTTGATGCCATTTGTATACAAAATAAATTATTATAAATATGGAACTGGAACAATGCTCTTATGCTTTGTGATCATTTGTGAACTTTTCACAGGAGGCTTCATTCCACTATACAGCATTCCTGCATGTCTGGATGAATAAAACCAAGTTACTAAAACTGAAGAGATTAAAAATATGTAGCTTAAAAGATTACAGAACGTAAATTTGTTTTTGTTTTTTTAAATCACAAATACGAATCTATTTGATGGCAATTAACATCAAATGTTTTGAGGAAATATGAGAGATATGAAAGAACCTTCGGGAAGCATCACATAGGAAGGAATGTGGTGAAGTAGGATCTAAAACATTGTCCTACCAAACAGATCTATTCTACATGCTAGTAGCCTCATAAACATAAATCCCTCACATGAGAAATATCCTAAACTGTTTTTCTAATTTTTTGCTCTTTACATTTTGAAGCCTAAGGCTACCTCCTGTTAGAGTTATGCATAAATTTATAGTTTGACTAATGTTTAATTATTCAAAATATATATAATTTCACAATGACACTACTTAGGTCTATATACTTATCATCTTATAGTATTAGGAGGAACTGACTGGAAGTGAACTGGTCTATTAGGTAACAGCATTGAAATGGAAACATTTAGAATAGAAACATCTTTTATTATTGAATCTGTATCTTGAAATGAATAAAATAGGTTGTTAGATTTCAGCTGTACTTGAAATCTACCTTTAAAGCAGACGGTTGTTTAATCCTACTTCTTTTTTGCTGTACTTCTGTTTAATCATGGTATATATGAGTACTATATAAAGAAGGCTAGAACATATGAGTGTTTTTCTCTCTTACTACCAAAAGAGGGCGATAATCTTAAATGACTCATGAAGTAAATGCATTTTCCAGATATCCATTCTTCCTCTAATGTGGAAAAAAAGCAAATACGCTTTCCCTCAAAGTAGTTAGAGTAAATAAGGCGAGGTATGGAAAAAAAAAAGTTCCCGAATGATACTTTTTTTTTTTTTAACAGGACCCTTTTGCTTTTTCTTAATCTATCGCGTGGAGAACATTGGGTTACTGATAATACTGAAGATGCCATCTCTGAGGATTGCATTTTTTGCATTACTTCTGATAATTTCTTGCTACACTAGGAGGCAAAACATCAAGCCTATTCTTAACTAAGCCTTGTTGAAAAATGTCCAAAAACGTTGTGTTTACTGTGGTTCTGAAGCACAGCCAGATATAGAAACACATTGAGAGCATGGCCACAAACATAAACACTGGCTAATGAACGAACTGGGCTCAGAACGCATCAGGAGAACAGCTCCACAGTGGATCTTTACAATGAAGGAAAACTGCTTTAATAAAAGGAGAGTAACTGCCTGCAGAATTTGAGTTGATCTAACTTGGCTTAAAAGGTGAATTAGAGTATCTACCAGTAATCACACAATCACATGTTATTTTAAACAGTCATAGTTTATTAATATCTGAGTTTAAAGGAGTTATTTAAACTGACTTAAAAAAAAAATATACGTTTTTTTCATTTAAATAGCCAAACTAGGACCATAAACCCATTTCCTAGCAAGAAAAAAAAATACTCTGTATTTTAAAAAACAAGTGAAACAATAAAAATCTCAAGCTCCACATCAGAACAATTTAAGAACATTAGATATATCCAAATAAAAGTCACCATCCATTTTTTTTGTTCTTCTCCGTCCTTAATAGAAAGAGCAAAACCAAAAGTCTTTTGTGGTTTTTCTGTCCTATAAAGTCCTTTTGGGGACCAGAAATAAAAAAGGTGTCCATTATTTGTTTTACCATCCAAATAACAGATAACAGTCTCTGCTGAAGGGTGACCCAGGCTTTTACCTGCGTCCACAGTACTTCCTGATAATGTGGAGGAGTTTGCTTCCAAGGCTCGACTTCCAGGGTTTAACAAAGCTCCTGGTGTTCACCACCAGTCGGCCAGTTTTCCAGCATTTATGACCAGCCACGACATACTCATGCCCTGGAGAAGAGGACGGAAATGGCAGAAATGACTGAATTATTCTGGTAGGAAAGTGATGAAAATAAAATCCAATACAGAAAAATAATAAAAACAAGTTAGTGTCGATAAGATGTTTATATAAGCATTAAAGGCAAGAAAGCTTTCAGTCATAAAGAAGAACGACTGTTTTTCCACCACAGAATTATGATCCAAATTAAGCTTCTTTATTTAATTAAAAACAAGTAATACATGCAAGATTCTGGATATTTTCTAATTCTCACAGAGACTAAATTATACAGGATCAATTATAGGCATGCAACACTAATATAAATAGGATAAATGACCTTTGGCTATTAGCAGGGATAACACAAATGTTTGTTAAAATATGTTATTCAGGGTTAATATTTGATCACTATTTAGAAAAAATAATCATTACTTTAAATGTCTTTGAATTAACTTCAAAACAATCTTCAGTTTTACTGAGGTTACACCTAAACTTTATTGATCTGTAAATATTAAGGTAATCAGATATTAACCTTTAGAAGCCAAACATTTGATGTATTTATTTTATTTTCTGTAGGCAGTTTGCATCTTCTCCTGCTGCATGAGTGGTTCTCCTTCTGGCTTCTTTCCTACTGTCCTAAAACATCTTTTTCTGCTACTCTAAATTGCCCTTATGTTTATTAGTTTGTGCGTGGGGATTTCTACATACTACAAAAGAACAAAAAAAAAACATTAATCAATACTCCACTAATCATCTCCTCATCCTTTTTCTGACCTCAGACAAGAAAAGAAAATCTTGTATTTCAAGAGCAAATATTGTATATTGAAACTCTGGATTTTGATGTGAAAAACCAATTATGAAAGTATGCATGGATCTTTAGCCTTTCCAATTAACGCCCTGTTGAATAATCCAGGTTTCTAAATTCTAGGTGTCAAGTTGAACAATTTGTCCTCTAGTTTCATCATTGCTTTCACTTTGTAAAACCCAGCAGCATAATGCCCCCACCACTATGCCTGACAGCTGACTTAAGCCGGGCGTACACTGTGCGATTTTTGGGGCGATTTTCCAGTAATGCGAGAATCTTTCGATCGGGCCGACTTTCAGCCTGATCGTGCGTTGTGAGTCGTGTAGTGCAGCGGTCCTCAACCACCGGGCCACAGACCGGTACGTTGGTCATTTGGTACCGGGCCGCACAGAAAAAAAATTTATATTATATATTTATATTATAATTTATGGACGATCAGAGTCTGAGTGATGTTTTATTTTTGAAAAATATAGAAAATTGCGGTATTCTCTCCCAATTACATCAGTCAGTGCATCTGTGCCTCTTGACACAGGTTAATTTAGGTCAACACGCTATCTATAACATCCTATCTTTGTGAAGCGGGATTTTCTGCAGTTACAGCGACCAAAACAAAGCTACGGAGCAGACTGGACATCAGGAGCACACTTGGTGTGTCATTGTCTCCGATTACGCCTAGATGGGACAAGCTTGTTGTTTTATTTTTATGCAGTTTCTATTTGATTTTATGCCAGTCGTATCATTTTACTTGGCCCGTGAAAATATAGTCTGACATATAGTGGTCCGTGGTGCAAAAAAGGTTGGGGACCGCTGGTGTAGTGTACAGGAGGTTCAGAGCGGCGATCAGCCTCTCACAATCACCTCTAGATCAGGAATGGGGAGGTGCTCGTGGGCAAATTGCTCAGGGCGCATGCTCAAACAAGGATTCTTCTTTTTATTCCTCCTTTCAGATGTAAACACAGCAGCAGGGCAGGAATGTAATGAGTGAAATGAAGCTCCGTCTGCAAAATTGACGGACCGCAGCAGCCACGCCCGCCAAGCTACGTACTTTTTCCACATATGTTGTCGCCCTTTCTTTCTAGGACCCTCGGCACAACATTGCACAACTTTCCAAGGCAGCGCGGTTCCCTATAGTGAACTTAATATCCCCCTTCTATTTGTTTGACTTCAGGATAGAGCACTACAGAGTAGCTCCATCTTACTGCGGAGCTGAGTCCGACGGGGTTTTTAGTCGTACAGTGTGAGCAGGTAGATCGCATCAGACCGAACATAAATCGTGAACTGTGAGCTCACACTGTACGACTAAACCCTGCGATTAGTTGTACAGTGTGAGCAGTAGAGTCGCACAGTGTACGCCGGGCTTTAGTGGTTTTAGGTTTAAAAGCCAGAGCTCAACTCCTCATACCCTCCTGTTCAAACCATAGAGGCTGGATAGCTCAGTCTTTCTGTCATTTGATTAAAAAAAAAAGCCTTTCTTTCATGCAGGATTGTGTCAAACTCATAGCGTATGATGTAAGTGCTGTTCTTAAATACTTTAACTATTTTTTCTTTCATGATAAGGGCTGACAGTTTGGTCCAATAGTCAATGATCTGGCCCAAATTTCACCCAAACTAGTATTCGATTAAAGCTGGTTTTGGAAAGCTTACTCCTGTTGTAATTTGCACAGTATGACTAAAAGTTAAGAAACCATCGGATTAAAAATGTTTTACCAATACTGTTAGGATAAGTGGTCAAATATTCCAGTAGATAAAACTGCAATCTTGGATGATTATCATCTGTTGAAGGTTTTCTTTGGAGGAGGCTAACCTGGATTGAGGATGGGACAGGTGCAGCCTCGGACGGTCCAGGACTCAGGGTAAAGTGTGACACTTCCATGCTGGATCTTCATCCCAGGGCTCTGATATAAAACCTTTTTAATCTTCACCTCCACCTCGGCATGAGAACCTTTATCATGAGCAGACATCGCCTTCACCACCAGAACTGTTAAACAAATATTACATATAAAACAAATCTGTTATAAACTTTATTACATCAATGTTGGATTTCTATAAATCAGTTATTTCATTAGCCAGGATTAATTATACCGTAGATTGTATCAAGCTGAGAAAGAAAAATGATAATTCATGAACAGCGTTCAACAGCTGGATTCCATCATTTCACATTTTATGAGTCTAAATGATGATTTCTAATATCTCTCATGTCTGTTACGCCACTGAAGGTCCATCTACAGTATATTTTATAATAAAACCTGATGTCTTGCAATGGAAAATCACATTAAACAATATCTACCAATGTGGTGGTTTGAGTGTAAATCATTCAATTGGCTCAGAGCCTGATAAGTAGCTGCTGCCGCTAACCATCAGTAATAAAATGCAAAGGTTTGAGCAATCATTGCTTTATATATTTTTCTGCAGATATCATCGTACATCTTGCACACAAACAATAAAAATCCACAGCAAATAAACGTATTGTCAAATATGAAAAAATTTATGCATGTAAACAAACACTGCTCTTTAACAGCCGGTGTGGTTTGTGAACATAAAGTTTGCAGAGTTCACTTAAGACTTTTAAAAATGAAGAATAAGCAGCAAGAAATCGACTCAACATATATATTTTTTTTATTGTTGCATATTTCTTTTTTCATTTATGTCTGTGTACAAAGGCTCCTTCTTGCATTTTTTCCTTTTTATCTGCAGAATTTATTTGAAACTAAATTTTATGAATATCAATTAAACATTTTATGCATCCAAAGAGTATACAGTACTTACTATTTTATCTACATTTAATTCACTGATATCAGCAGAGGTGTAAGACTTTATGCTTTTTGCCAAGTTTTTTTTTACCAAGTTTGGATTATATGGTTACCTATATAGCTCTTTATAATTAAAGATTTCTGCTCACCGTAATCAAACTTGGCTAAGCAGAACCATTTAGGGCTGACCAGTTTAACTTCAGAGCATTCACATTTCTCTGCAACACAAAAAATACCATTGTGATTAATATTAAATAACACTTTCTTCATCAGATTTCTGGATAGCAACGGGTGCAGCTTTTATCTGCATGGTTCCTCACCAGAATGGTGCAGTGCAGAGGAAAGCTCCTCCACTCTTAATAGTGCTGTCTCACTATTTTTGCTGCTGTTTCCTGGGTTTCCAGCAGCTGCATGGAGGACTTCCACATCAAAGCTGTACAGCAGACGTACAAACATTAGAGAGAATGCTATTCTTTGTTTACAGAAAAAAAAACCTCTACCTTTCCCAGCATTCATGGCTTTGTCTTAACTCATTTATGCTAATAAATACAATATATTTTGGCTCTTACCCAGATAAGCAGTCACCTGTGTAGGGGTCACAGCCCCCTGCGCAGTCACATGGACGGCAGCCATAGTCATGAAATCCCCAGTATCCCATTATGCACTTGTCACAGTGAGGACCTTCCACACCAGGTTTACAAGTGCATGCCCCGCTGCTAGGGTTACAGAAGGTGCCACCACCAGCGGGGACAGAGCCAGTAGGGTGGCAGGAGCAGGCTGTGAAGCAGAGAGGTAACAGAACAAGCAAAGTGCATGTTATTAAGTCTGTAATGTCTGCACATCTGGCACAGAGCTACAGGAACATGGAATACTAGCAACACGTTAATAATAACTGCTAAATTTAAAGAGGTCTGAATGAATTAAACATATACAGTAAATCACATTTTTTTCTAGATAAACTGTAAAACCTGGACCTACTGGGTCCTGCTTTAACGTTACTGTGATTATTTCTTTTTACATTTTGATGTAAAAATGTTTAATTCTGCATTATTTGTCTGAAAACCGCCTTAGTGCAGCTCTCTGCTGGTCAGACTGGGGCTTTTGAAGTTGAACTTTCATATAATAATAATAATGAATTTTATTTATAATGCACTTTACATTTGACTTCAAATCTCAAAGTGCTACATTAAAAAAGGGAAAATTAAAACAAGTTTAAAAGACCATAACATTAAAAACTGAGTAAAAAGACAGTCATTAAAATCAATATATTAAAAGGCATACATAGCCTTTTAATGTATGTCATATGGGTTCAAAGAGTACATGCAATGGCGTAACTATCAGTAAGCAGAGACTGCAGTTGCTTAGGGCCCCCCTGAGCTCTTTACACCTGGTAGGCCCCCTATGCAACTGTGGACTAGGACGTTTCTTTACAGATGTATTGGTGCAAAAAATTAATCTTAAACCCACTTGATACTAGATTAACTGACCGGACCGTATTTAAACCGCAACACATGGCAGATTTCAACATGATGGTGAGCTGTTTAAACACGACACCAGTAGCCAAGCAGACTGTGGTACTTTTAATTACTATGTTAATAACTGTGTATAGTTCATTAGACGGTTGGTTAAAAATACATTCATATAATATGTTTCAAACCACAATAAAGATCTTAAAAGAACGATGTATTTGAGCATTTTATTTTATACAATACGACTTGGAATTATGGGTAACCGAGAGTGTAGATTGAAACCATAACCATTACATACGATGCGTTAGCGATGATGGATACCAAAAAGAGGTACTTAAGCAGATTCCAGGAAAGAAAAAGCAAAGAAGATCCTGCTGGGAGAACAGAAAAAACTTTCCAAAATAAACACGTTCTTTTAAGAACCAAAGAGAGAAAGGACATTGCTGCTACAGCGAGTGCGACCAGGAGATGAATGGAGAGAGCGTGGGTGAAGTGAAGTTGAGGGGGGGTTAGTTGTACTGCTTACGGCCTATTGTTGCGTCGTCACGCCATTGGGTACATGCATACATCATCTTAGCCCCAGATATTACGTTAAAGTGTGTCGTTCAGACAAGCATGCGGGGGATTTGTCCTCCCCGGCCTAAAGCACCGGCTTCAGGCATCGCCAAGTCAGCACAGGGAAGCAAACAGCTCCAACTTATTGAGGCTGCACCTTTAAACATCTATCCATGGTGCAACTAGTTGCGTCACTCTGTTCACCCTCCTCCTTCAAAATGTGAACTAACCCAGCTGGTAATTTCCGCTCCACTGCAGCGTGGAGCCCAGAGGGGCTCCATGTAGACTGCACACTGCAAAAACGATCCAGAAACAAGTAATAATGTCTTGAATTAAGTGTATTTACCCTTAATTTGAGCAGGTAAATAAGATTATTTGCCAATGGAATGAGTATTTTTACTCTTAAAATAAGATAATTAGATAAAATGCACTTGAAATAAGACAATGCAAAATGTATTATTATTATAAATGTTAATTGTCTTGTTCTGTTGGCAAAGTGTCTCAATTACCACCTCAATTCAAGAGAAAATGCACTTATTGTAGGAAAAAATTACTTATTTAGATTTACATTTTTTGCAGTGCAGAATAAAAGTCAGTAATAAATGTGAAATCAGACCAAGGAAACTCGGTCCAGGTGAGTTATAGTACATTTCAAGTTTCTTGATAAAATGTTTAGAGATGGTAAAAAGAAGCAGGAGATGGGTAGACCGAATGGAACCTTGTCTTCAGGTTTGCATGCACTGCACCTGTCTGTTGTAGTTCAGAAAAAGTCTGCCAGAAAGACAAACCTCTTGATTTATCAGTCGCTCTGTGATCGAACCTTCAAGACCATGTGTGTTTTGTTTTTTTAACATTTTAGATTATCGAACATAGTTTAATAGCAAATGTATGTAAAGTAAATCAAAAAATGCAGTTTTTATTTAAGAGAAACAAGCAAATCAACCCCCCATCCCCTTAAAAACATACAATATTCTTACATTAAACTTAAACCTAATAAATACTGGTGCCACCTTTTGGAGTAGCTGTAAAACATGTTAGCAATAACTGCATGACTCTTTTACATCCCTGTAGAGAAGTTTTGGGGGAAAGTTATTTGACTGGGCCATTCCAAACCTTTTTTTATTATTTTACCCCCTTTACTGGTGCCCCTGTACAATGTAACACATTTTCTTTCTAAAAAAAGTGTGTTGCAAAATATTTCTGATGCTTTTCTCGGTGATTTTTTTAGCCTTATAAACGAGAGGAATACTTGAGACTTTCAACACTGTTCCATGTTTTCTCTGTTGGTAGATAACAACCTTAGAAATGATGTTGTAACTCTTTAAAGTATAATACATGTCAATAACCTGATCTCTTCTGTTCTTAACATTTAAGTCATAGCAGGGTGTGTTGCTTTTAGAGATCTTTTAACCTACTTCATGGTGTTAAACAGGTCTTATTTCACAAAGTGTGCCAGTAATCAAACTTGGGTGTGACATTTAAAACTGAACTTACACTGAAACATCAATTAAAGTGAAGATTGAATGTATTTAAGCAGTTCACAACTCTGGTGTGAAACCGAGGTTTACACTGGGAATATTTTCTCAGCTGAAGATTACCTGTTTTCAAAGCTCTGATTGGTTTTGCTATGAATTAGCATTACTCTCGCCCCCCAAACAAAAGGCTACTTTAAGGATTTTACTTTTTCTGAAGAAAAAGAAGAAAGAAAAAAAAAGACAGACATGAAAAATAAATCATAAAAACGATATATTTCCAAATTTAGAAATCTATAGTTGGATTAACTATAAAATAATTTAGGTAAAAACAAGATTAGTATCAACAAGATGCAATCAATGCTCCATAATTTTTCATGTGTCTGGGAATACAAACAAGCCCCCTGAGTTCGCAACATCACATGTGCATGCTGAGGCCATCTACCAATAAAAAAATTATGTTATAAACACTGAATTATATTAAATTCCATTGTTTTTTTTTATAAGAATAAGAGATTATAGAAGCAGTCTCCATTAGTTTACTTTAAATTTAAGTGATTTTACCCATTTAAATGGAAAAAAAACACGCTGTTCATGTGTAGTATGCTATATGTAATGGTCCTGCTTTGACCAGGTTGAGTCTCCTGCTCTTGAACAAATTAGATGTTACACCTTTCACACATAAGTTTTTGTTTACATTGAAATATTCATGTTTTGCACAATAAAACGTGTGTTTAAAGTTGTGATACACTATAAGTTCCTGTAAATCTGTCTGTAAAATATGTAATTATACTGTTTTTTACCATTTCTAATGACATAAATTAGATAATAGTGTAAGAAATTCATGACTAATATCCATAAATAAAATAAAAAAATAAATGTCACTAGAATATGAACAAATCTGACTTAAATTTGATCTATTTTTCATGTCTGTCCTTCTCTCTTCTCCAGTGGTTTTGCACAATCAGCACTGGATACTTAAAATGTAGCACAAAAAAAACAAGCTAAAAATAAAATGAATGTGTCCCCCATTTATCTGTTTTTTTAATACGTTTCCTTTAGTATGGCAAGCAAAAATAATTGAAGGACAGTTATTTCTCGTATTTTCATGGTTGGTTTTGATAAACGAATGATGCGCAACTTCAAGATGATACAGAAAAAAATATATTGGTCTAACATATTTTAGTTAAGTTGGATTTTATTTTATTGGATTTGTTAAATATATTTCTTTTTTTTTGCATAGATATGCTTGTGCACAGAGAAAGCACAAGCAGTGCACAATTGTGCAGTTTAGAGGGAACATTGGATACAATCCTTTTTAGTCTGTAACATTTTATACACATTAGATATTTTTCAAGATAAAGAGGTTACCCTGGGCAGCATTCATGCAAGACGAGCCAGTGCATGATCACATCAATGTTTATTTAAGAGCTATAAATTATTAATCTTATGGAATAAATGCTGGAAGGTTTGGTTTGTTTTATATGTTAGAACTGAATCTATGGAAATCTGAATTGCATAGTTAGCTTGAATCCTCAATAATAAAAGTTGCTTTAAATCTCCTAAATGAGGTAATTCCATCTGTTTTTAGGGGACATTTGTCACTTCTTATTTTTTTCCAAAAATGGCATGTTATTGTTACTTCCTAAAAGAATGCATCAGCATTCCTCTGGGGGGAAAAGATTCGGAAAAATGTGCTCAGAAATTCCTCTGCTGTTGGACATTACAGTCACATTCCAAAACAGTGACGCAGATATTTCAAGAGGGACAGCAGATATTACTGCTTAAGATAAGGATGGGGTCATCCTGTCTCACTACTGATAAAGAAGAGACGGATGCAGATGGTTTTATCATAGAGATCAGCTCCAATGGAGCAATCAAATATGCACCTCCTAATTCGTTTTTTTGTCTGAAATCTATTTATTTTTTTAGGCCAAAATACGGTAGGTTACTCTGAAACACTAAATGTTAAACGCTCTTACGTTTGCAGGAATCAGGAGCGGTTCTTGGACGACTTGGGTCTCTGTAGAAGCCTTTCTTACATTTCTGACAGTGACGTCCCTCTGTGTTGTGGAGACAGTTGTCACAAACACCTCCACTGCGCCGTCCTGTAGCTAACCACAGTCCTCGACTGAAGTGGGAGCTCTTGGCATGACCGTTACATTTACATCCTATGTACAGAAATGCAGCAAATAAAAAAAAAACTGATGTTAAACTTACAGGGCCCAGAAGAGGTCATTTTTTTTCTCATTTTGAAACTTTATTAACACAATGTTTACTTTTATTGTTCAACATTATTTTACAGGAAAAAAATAATTACATTTACTAATACTGATAAAGCAGAAGTTTCCTGAAATAAAACACTTAAGAAATATGGCGACCAGTTGTGATGACCCCTCTTTTATTCAAAATAAAATGTACTGTAATCAATTCCCTTATTAGTCAAATTAGTAAATAAAGAAAGCTCATAATTAAATCTCTTTAAATATTATATTTAATTATAAGTATGAAAAACATAAGAAGGTAGTGTCAATGTCATTCTGTGGGAATGATTCTCTTTCAGCAAAGACAGTAAAGCTGGTCAAGGTTTACAGGAAGCTGGATGGAAACAAATGAATATTTTGAGAAAAAATGACTGAGGCTTCAAAAGGCTAGAGACTTCCTCCAGAAAAATGACCCTAAAGCCTAAAGGTTTTCAGTGAAGCCAATGGTTAAAATGGCCTAGTCAAAGTCTTGACATTAATCTGGGAAATATTCAAGTGAAACTTTTAAAGGGGCTGATTTATTAAAAAGAATTAGAACAAATCGAAGAAGAGCCATTAAAAAGATGTCCAAAAAGACGGCAGTCATTTTTTCTTGTAATTACAAAAAAAAATATTTCAAATATTATGTAGGAAATCATTGCAAACGCAAATTCAATAAATAATCTGAAAAATGTTAATATTTTTTGTTCCCTTCACAATTACAAATGCTCTTTTATATTAAAAGAGGATCTTTTATTTCCAGGTGGATCATCTAAATAAGTGGTCCTCCTATTTGTCAATCATTCTGGAGATATGTTTACGTAAGGCGTATATCTGTGGTGAGCTACAGTTTCAGTCATCAAAACTCACCTTTCTCACAGCGGTTCTTTAAAAATGGCCGAGGGTCATAATAGAAAAAGTGTCTACGAAGTGTATGAAGAAAAGAAAGGCCTCAGAAGAGGCAGATATATCCCAGAATGCTTTGCGTGGAGAGCTCTCCTTAAAAAGCATTATGGGATTTGCTGTCACAGCAGCCTGCTGTCGCCATAGGCTATCGCTACCCGCCAGCATCGACTAATAACAGAGATCACGCAGGCACCACCCAGTGGCCCAATGGGGAAGTAATCATCTGTCCGAACGGTAAGTTGACTGAGTTCACTATAAAGTCCCCCCTCTATATAGTGATTGAGGGATTTAGGGGTTAGTGTGAACGTTCAGACACACTAAGCTTGTATGAGCTATGACAACAGCAACTTTTAAACAGAGCGTGCACAAGGAGAAATGGGCTTGTGCTTTTTTTTAAGAGAAGAGAGTGGGTCTTTTAATGAATTCGAGAAAACCCTTCACAATACCTTTAAATATCAGCATACTGTAACACGTTTTTCATCAGTGTCTAATGGGTGTGCCTGTGATTTATGCCTCCTAATTCATTTGCAGGACATGTCAATAGGCAGTGACTACAGTGTGTTTTTAAGTTTCTTGTCGCATCACTCACTCCGACATTCGTGTGGCGTGCCCATGATGCCGTTGGCTGCCTGCCATGGTAGGTCATTGTAGAAAGGGGCACAGCGTTCGCAGTGGTCGCCGGCTGTGTTGTGTCTGCAAACGCACTTGCCATGGACCTGCCCATTGAGCACAGAGAGAAAAATATGTTTGTGTTTTATGAAAAATTATGTCTAGATAAATAACATTTTAAAACTGCCACACTCCTGCAGTATTGCAACATTTAAAGGCATAACATGTCTAAACGCTTTCAGGTTTGTTGCAAATAAACTCTTTAATTCTCCTCTTACACTGCAGAGAATAAACTACCTTAGATTATAGGCTGTTAAAGTCTTAGGCTCAATACTATAATTGAAGTTTCCACATTGTTGAATCACTGTAATGTTAGGTAAACCTGTGGTTTGACAGTAAGTCATCACTTCATCTTTCAGCACACACAAAATGGCACAAGAGTAAGAGTAGTGTTCCATAAATCTAAGCTCACCATGCTACTGCTTATCTCTGGGCCTGGTTGATAGCCTCTGGCCGGCACACAGTGGTCAGCATGTCCGTTACAAAGGCAGCTGCCTTTCACAATGAAATCGTAGATAGCGTAGTGGTTTATTGGGAGAGCAGCAGCTCCAGGATGGTTTGTCTGGCACGGACACTGCTGCCTCCGCAGGAGGCGAACTCTCAGGTTAGTGACAGTCAGCCGGTTCTGAGCAGCCAGGCCATAAGGATCCACTGAGTGCCAAGTAGACAAGGCTCGATAGATTACCTGAAAATGAAAGAACAGGGCTAGATGAAAACCTAACGGAATGCTTTAAGAAACTTTTTATTTTTAGTTTTCTTGACCTGTCAAATACGAAACAAATGGTTCTGATTAACAGCTACTAATATAAGAAAACTAATATGATCATACACCTGCGTGTCAGTGTGTTGAAATAAATTAGCACAATGTTATTTTTAAGCACGATACAGAAACGTTTATTGGAAGGAATAGGTATGTTAGGAAAATAATCATAATAAAAATTGACAAGTAAAAGGATTGTGAAGTTTTACAATAGTTTTCTGAAGCATATTTGAGTCAGAGCTTCAAGACTCGCCACACACAGATGTGTCCGGGACAAGGGTTATAACTGTCACATTCCTTGTGTTAAGTCACCCCTGAGCCACAGACAACCTTAGAAACGTCTTGATTAAGAGAAGTAAGAGTGGACAGTTCTGTTTGTTGTAGAAAAAGAACGTTTTCCATTGTTAAAGTACATTTAGAAACATTCCCATCACCATACTGTAACAAAAAAAAAAAACCCTGCTCATTAGGATAAATTAAAAATATCCATAATGGTTTTTATATTTCCTATCTAATAATCACGTCACTGATGTCTGGAGATGTCAAGAACCTTTTTAATGTCAGTAAAATGGCCAAGTCATTGTGGTCTAATGTGAGTTTGAAATCTCAAATCAAGACTTATTCTTAATAGTACACCCAAAACATGATTAGCCTTCATTTTCTACTCACCCCCATGCTGAACAACACTCTGGAGTACTTTTTTGATATCTCAAATGCATCTGGAGATCTGGGAGGCTTCTTGCTGTCTGCTGACATTCATATAATGGAGGTCTATGGTGCCCGAGGCAGAAAGGTCCATAAAAGTCCACAAAAACGTGTCAATATTCCTCCATACTGCTCGTCCAATGTATTCCAAGTGTCCTGAGTGGGTAGCATCCAGAATTTACTCGAAATGAAGTCATTTAGAATGTTTTTAGAGCATAAACAGTAGTGTATAGGATTTCCTGAAAGCGCGCACATGCGCGATCACGAGGCTACGGAAGCCGGCAGACCAAACCAGATGAAAGTGCGCATTCAGCGTCTGCTCTTCCAATAATGCAAGCGTAGAAGAAGAAATGTGCTGTTTACCTGTGCAAAGAAAGAAACAACGAAAGAAAAATGTCTGAGGACTTCAGTGTTGAGGAAGAGCATGAGTTCTTTGCCGAGCTGAATGCGCTGGTTTGGTCTGCCGGCTTCCGTAGCGCATGTGCGCGCTTTCAGGAAATCCTATACACTACTGTTTATGCTCTAAAAACATTCTAAATGACTTAGTTTCGAGTAAATTCTGGATGCTACCCACTCAGGACACTTGGAATACATTGGACGAGCAGTATGGAGGAATATTGACACGTTTTTGTGGACTTTTATGGACCTTTCTGCCTCGGGCGCCATAGACCTCCATTATTTGAATGTCAGCAGACAGCAAGAAGCCTCCCAGATCTCCAGATGCATTTGAGATATCAAAAAAGTACTCCAGAGTGTTGTTCAGCATGGGGGTGAGTAGAAAATGAAGGCTAATCATGTTTTGGGTGTACTATTCCTTTAAGGTTTATCTGTCAAAGAACCAAAACCTGTCATGAGCCCTTTGGAGTAAAAATATATTTAGCAGTATAGTTAATCTGAGGCCATCCGAGTGTTGTTTCTGAAGGCTCTCAAAGTTTCTATCCTTCTTAATTTAAAAAAAAAAAGGTAAAAATGAGACCTGACTTTATAGATGGGCATATCCTAGCAGCAGGCACAGCTCATCTCATATAAATGGGGAGTAAAATAAATAGCAGCAGATGGTGTGTGCTGTTGCAGGTGCAGGATGTTTTCCAGAAGGCACTCTGACCACTGTAGCATAATGTTGATCTAATATGCTGGTGAAGATTCTCAGTCATCCAGGTCAAAGTCATTCGTAAAAAATGTAAAAAAAGAAAAAAAAAAATCCACTGGACTTTGTTTCCATGTTTTAAGATGTTTCACTTCCCATCCAGGGCGCTTTTTGAATTAAAAAAAGATTGTTTTCTTACATTTTTTATTTTTTTGGAATGTTGATCTAAGTATTAAACTGTTTAATCCTTAAGATCTGCCGTTCCTCTTAGTATCATGGTATATTTTTAATTTAGAGGCATTTACCAAAATTAATATATTAACTTGATTCTGATTTTTTTTGTTAGTGAACAAACAGCATAAACTACAAACATAAACATGGTGTCCACTTTAAATGACAGATAGGTCAGGGATTTCTCAGAAAAACTGTCAACTGCTCCACAAGCTCTCAGAAGATCAAATACCAGACCTAAATATATGACAAGAATAAAAAAAATAAATTAATCTTTCTTTACAGATGCAATCCATCCAGTCTGACTCAGTTTGCAGTAGAATGGGTAAAGATATCACTGTAGGGAGTCTAAACAAAACTGTAACATGTAGGAATGTGAAAAGATTTGCAAGACCTTGTGTTGATTTAAACCAGGGGTCTTCAATGTTTTCCAGGGCAAGGACCCCAAACTGATGGCGAGATGGAGCGGGGACCCCCTAATTATATATATAATTGTATGAAACTGGCCCTATAGTCACTTTATTTCATATGGAGTAATATAACGAAAGTAATTTCTCCCTGGGATTATTAAAGTATTTCTGATTCCTGGTTGATGGGACAGGTGTTGTGAATGAAACGGTGCCCAGCTTGAATGGGCTCCTGTGTGTTGGTGAATGTGTGCATTGATGACTGAAAGTGTGTTGAATTCATTTTATGTGGATTTAAAGACATTTCAATTAGTGGAATAAACTGAAGGGGGGAATATATATTAAAAAAAAAAGTCTAATCAACCAAAACTTTTGCGACCCCCCTGCCGTACCTCTGTGGACCCCCTAGGGGTCGCGGACCCCCTGTTGAAGACCTCCGATTTAAACTACTGAATATCCAGAACATTTTCTTAATCTATAGGCCTTTCAGGGAGTGTGGTTAAGGCATAGAGTTTGGAATCCTGAGGATCTGAGATCAAGCCCCACTCCCACAGACTGTCACTCTGGGTCCCTGAGCAAAGACCCCTAACCCGACACTGCTCCCCGGGCGCCCCACAATGGCAGTCCACTGCTCCCCAACGGGATGGGTTAAATTTTTCCAATGTGAGGTCAATAAAAGTTCAATTATTATATATTTTTTTTCCTTCTACAGTAATTAAACCTATGTAACTAACAGTGGGTCAATACTGAGCTCCAAGAATTAAACTTTTGTACATATTTAGATGAAAATACATTTAAATTTAGTTTCAAATTGCAGTTTTCTGCTTTTCTGTCTGCAGCTTTTTTCCCCTCATTTTAATTTCTTCAGAATATTTAGGCAGGAAAATATTGTAATTATTACAAATTACAGATATAGTTTTTAACCTATTGTTTTAGGTGGTTTGATTATTACAATTTTGATATTTGATGTGCAGTCATTAATATCTGTGTTATTTTGATCCATCATGGCTGTGTTTCATGGGTGGTCCTAGACAGGGGCCAACGGGGACCAGTGCCCCTGTAGATTATGTCCTGGCCCCTGTTATGGCCCCTATACTGAAGACATAATACTCAAAGAAATTCTAACGATGTTATGTGCAGAAACAAACATGGTTACTTATAGGTCCTTTAGATACATTTTCATGTTGTTGTTTTTTTTTTTTTTACAAATTCTGTTTTACTAATATATATAGCTTCAGTGTTATTGAGATAGGATCCCAGTATTTGTCTACTAAATGTATTTTTCAAAAACAAAAAATACTAAAATTTTTACAGCAGAATTTATCTGTTTTTT
>NW_015150593.1:1289330-1301899 GCF_000732505.1 Cyprinodon variegatus
TAGACCTCCATTATTTGAATGTCAGCAGACAGCAAGAAGCCTCCCAGATCTCCAGATGCATTTGAGATATCAAAAAAGTACTCCAGGGTGTTGTTCAGCATGGGGGTGAGTAGAAAATGAAGGCTAATCATGTTTTGGGTGTACTATTCCTTTAATGTATTTGAATCCTTTGCCCTGTTATGCTTCTCTGTGCCCCCATGAAAACATGCTGGGCCCCTCCTGACCCCCTGGTGCATTTGGTCTAGAACCGCCACTGCTGTGTTTTGCTATGAGAACCCTCACCTCTCCTTTGGTGCAGGGAGAAGCTCCTGAGTATTTGGAGGTGCAGGTTGCACCGCTGACCCCTCCAGGTGAACCCTCTGCCAGGCCGAACATCTTCTCACAGTCGCTGGCAAAATACCTCATGGTCTCCCATGTGCGCCCAAAGTCCTTGGAGCGCTCCAGCACCATGGCAGCAGGGCGGGGGGACCGGAACACCACGATCAGATGAGTAAAGAGAAACTTCGTCTCCAAGTCCAGCTGGAGCGTCTCCTCCTTCACCCCCTCAGCTGATTGCCACCAGGTGTCCGGGTGGCGGAAAGAGGAGTCGCTCATGGCCGAAGGAGGATGCGCCCGGCCGGGCTTGGACGCGTCGCAGCGGCTGCATTTGGGTGCGGAGCAGGACTGCTTGCTGTGAGGGCTGGAAGTCTGACTAAAGAAGCAAAAGCGCTCCGAGGAGTTGGAGCCGCAGACTGACTGAGAGCGGAGCAGCCTGCCCAGAGCGAGGTTACCCATGGGAGGGTTGCAGGCTCGGCCAAAGCAGCGGCTCCGGAGACCTGGATCCTTCACTTTAAGATGCTCTGGTAAGAAAAGAAAAAAACAGGAAAAAAATATATCTATATTATAGAAAAAAATAAAGTATAATTTTAATAAATTGGATGAAATGCGTAAAATAACTCACCGGCTGATGGAGAAGAAGATGCGCACATCCATATAAAAACTAAGAGCGTCCCCAGTCTCATCCTGTAACTCCACTGACTTGATAAATAATCAATTTAAAGGCTCGATTTATAGATCATAAATAAATGGCATCCCTCTTCCTCGTTTAAAACACACATCTGTGGGAGTATGCATTCACTGTTCATCTTTATATTTTCTTAGCTCCCAATTTTAAAGTCACTCTATGATCCCACGCACTGCAGGGTTCTCAGTGGAAACTTTCATTGACATTGGGCACTTATATTTGCTCCACCCACCCCTATCCAACTACACCTCATACAGAAAGACTTTCTATAAGAACTAGAGCACTGTTGTTAAAAAGCCAAATGCCCTGCAAAGGTATTCCCACCCCACTGGTTCTACCTTTCCACCAATCAGGATGCACATTTTTTTTCTAAGTAAAAATTCTCTTAGAAATTGAGATTATGACCTTGGTCATTATTGGTTTCTGTGCATCCTAATCATCTAATTGTCATGATTTGGCTATGGTTAGTTGACCCAAAAGCAGAGGCAGGGAGGCAGAGGTGAATCTCTTGTGGGTTTAATAATGACTTAACAGAAAACAGAGGCAGGTTATCCAAAAATCCAAAAGGAAAACAAAGTCCAAACAAACATGAAACCCGAAGTCCAAAAATCCAAAAAATCAAAAACATGAAAACTAGTCTAAACGTACCAGAAACCATGGAGACATCGGGGGAATCACAAACATAACGAGGAAGGCACAGAGAGAAAGAGTTGGAGCATGTTTGACGAGGACCCAGCAAAGGGGGACTGAAGAGAGAGGGCTTTTTAAAGGAGACTGAGACAAAGAGGAGGCTAATGAGGAAACTGGGAGCAGGTGTGCACAGAACAAGAGAGGGAAAGAGCTAGGGGAGAAGGAGAACACAAGAGGGCAGCAGAGAGCAACAAAAATAAACCTGGAAGACTGGAAATAACAACAAAATGATAATTAAATAACTAGGACTATAAAACATGGAGAAATGAATACTAAACACTAGAAAACCAGGAGTAAAGTAAGACTTAATACACAAAAGAAAAACATAACAGAAACAGAAACCTGACACTAATTGCTTTTTGTTTTTTTCATTTAACCCAAACAGAGCAAGTCATTTCTCTTCTTTACCCATATTTTTTCCATATAGCAATCATACCTGCCATCTGTGTGCAGTTCTGTTACAAAACCCAAGATAAAGCCCAAAATAAATGTATTCAGCTCTTCCAAAGTCTCAGTGGAGACAATAGTACACACAAATCCTCATTTACTGTAAATAGGGTAGTTGGCACCACTTTTGCATATTAGTTCTGCAGACTGTAAGTAGATAACCCACCACTCTATAGAGCCTGTTACCCACTGAAATTAGCGGATTAACACAAAGTTTTTCAAACACAGGTCGACCAGCTAACAATCTGCATTTGCCTCTCTTCCTATTTACAAAAAATTTGGGGTCTGACACCCGCTGACAAGCTGCGTGGCCTCTGTCCCCCGACTGCTGCATGTCTGGTGACGCCATCGCGCTGGGTTAAGGCTGATTTATACTTTGAAACTAGGCCGTCTGTGTAGGTGTCGCAGTGAAGCAAAGACGTCCCCGCCCCCTCCGCAGGCACTCTGCTGCACCTCTTCCAAATTGTAGGTGACCGCATACAGTGCAGCAGACAGGAAACCGGCTTGTTTTGATTTTATGACCGCAATTGCGGAAAATAACTTGTGAAGTTGGACCAGCTAGAAAAGTGAGGTGTGTGAGAACGCTGAGATCCTTTTTCAATCTGTATCCCCGCTCTTTTTTGCCGTCATGTCCCTCCGTTGTCGGACAAACTTGCCCCCACTTCCTCATCGCCTCGGCCGTATCTAGACTCGCAGCGTATAGCGCAGACCACGCTTCAACACTGAAATGTCTGCGTCAAGCTCACTGCGACACACAGCTGCAGGAGGATAACCAGCCCTTTAGCGTTGATGATGTCACCAGAGTGACAGAAATCAGGAAAGTAAACAATGAGAGCAACAGAGCAGAGAGCCAGGGTGTAGTCAGGGTGCTTCATTGTTTCGTTCTTTTGTCCCTCAGAATCTCTCCTACCATGTTAATCAAATGTAAGTAGAGGTGTTTTGGCTCGTTTGGTGCAACTGTTGCTGTGTTGTGACATAGGTAAGTCGCGTTCAGTGGTATCACGTAAATAAGCGGGTCGAATTAGGTCAGTTGGAGCCGATCTGTTTAAAGGCAATTTTAAACCAGGTCCCTTGTCATGTCTTTTAACTCAGGTCAACGCAGAACAGTGTAACGTTCCCACTGCCACTAAAAGCCGATTGTTCTGTTGTTGAAATGGGGTTTCAGCCAGTGGGAAAGGGGTACACATGCGCAGGAAAATTTTTTGTTGGAAAAAGCAATTGAACTCTTCTAAAACATGGGGAATAATGTGCTGGTGAAGATTCTCAGTTATCCAGGTCATAGTCATTCCAAAAAAATAAAAAAAATAAAAATAAAAAAAAAACTACTGGACTTTGTTTTCCAAGTGTGAAGACGTTTCTCTTCCCATCCAGGAAACTTTTTCAAATCAAGACGTCTCAATTACCCTTGAGTTCCAACAAAGCCTTGTTATGGCAGGCCAACAACGACCTTAACAACTCTCCGTAACTAAGGGGTGGACCCGTTCGTCCGGTTCAATTTGTTTTTCTAAGCCATAAAAAAGCTCTGTTGAACTAAGCCAGTGGTTCCCAAAGTGTGGGGCGCGCCCCCTAGGGGGGGCGCAATGCCATTGCAGGGGGGGCGCGGGAAGCGGTATGGATGAATGAAGAAAAAAAAAAAAAAACAGCGCTTGCTTGACTGAGCATAATGGACAGTTGTGACACTGCAACCCAGATTTGAGAAGATCTACAGCAACAAGCAGGCTCACTACAGCCACTGAAAAGATGGGAGGATTAAAGTACAAAGAAAAAACTCTCAGGGAGCTGTTAAAGAAAATCTTTGGGAACCACTGAACTAAGCTATAAAGCCTGGAACTCAACACTAATCCAGACATTTTGAATTGAAAAATCTTCCTGAATGGTAAGGGAAGCTTCTTCAAACTTGGAAAATAAAGTCCAGTGTAGGGATGCACGATATTGGGATTTTGGCCGATATCCGATATGTCGATATTTTTTTTGCAACTCATGTAACCGATAACCGATATCGATACCGATGTTAAAGCTGGACAAAAATAAGTAGTCATTGAAAATAGCAGTTTTGTTATCCATTTCTGACACTTTGAAACATAATATACTCAAATATATTTTCATATGCTGATATCAAATTGATTTTTAAAAACGCGGTATCGATCTATTTTACTTTCAAAATCTCGTGAAATTTTGCAAATTCTTGTGAGATTTTGTCAGTAAAATAGATCGATACCGCGTCAATATATCAACATATAAAAATATGGCAAAATTTCGTGAATTTTCGGGGGATTTCGTAGCATAACGATGACATATAGCAATATTTCATTAGTAAAAGAGATTGATATGGTGTTTTTAAATGGCAATATATCAGCATATGAAGATATTGTGATATTTTAATGTATCAATATTTTTTCCCTTGTCTTTAGAAGTTTTTAAGTCAGTAAAAAAATAAGTTTTTGAGGAAGAAGAAGAAGTAGTATTTTTTATTTATTTTTTTTTAGACTTTAGAAACTCAGAAGCTGATCAAATATCGGGTTAAATATCCGTGGGGTGGCCGATGTCCGATATTCAGTTTTAAGGCCGATACAGGCCGATACCGATAGGGGGCCGATTATATCGTGCATCGCTAGTCCAGTGGTTTGTTAATTTTCTTTTACCTTTTTGGAATAGGCAATAATGTTTTCTCAATGTTCTCTGTTGAGAAAAAAGTTGATCTCTCTTGCCAGCATGCAGAATGTTGACAGCACATCAACCTGAATGGACCATCTCTATGATAAAACATGGTGGTGGCAGCCTCATGGTTTAGGGAGGCTTTTCTTTAACAGGGTGAGCATAGATGGTCAGAGGTGAATAGAAGATAAAGGATGCTTTAACACAGATGTACATGACACTTTTTTTTAGATTTTTATTAGTAAAACAGTGCAATACTTTCCTTGTACTTTACATTAATGTGTTTCTTGGTGTTGATCTAATACATGGAATACTTTCAAATACACTGGGGTTAGGGTGACAGAATATAAAAAAGTAATTTTACCAAGTAGTTTCTTGTTTATTGTTCTTTTACATTTAATTCTCATGTATAATGAGATGAAAAAAAATAGGTTTCAGAACAATTCAGGACTTCAGCCTTTAATGACCAACATGTCTGTTAGAAGAAGCTTGCTGCTGGTGGTGTAAACTATATTAACTGAGACATGAAGATTGCCTCCTTATTCCTGAAACATATCATTAGGTCTTACCTGGTATCCATTAACCACACCTTGTCTGTCTCTTCAGACAGACAACAGCCATTGACTCATTAATCCTGCAGCTGCTCTCATGCCTTCTGGCCTATTTGTTCATTTTAAAGATGCATCGTCTGACTGAGTTAAAAGAGGTTTATCAGGACTTTTAATATAATCCATACTGTATACAGAATGAACACAGAGTCTGGGTCTGTTCACACTGCGGAAAAATATCGGTTTTATTAATCAGTGTCGTGTGTCAAAGGAAAAGACGAGGGATCATAAATATTCAGTCTTTTCCCTAAAGCATCCAAGCCTCAACATTCCTGGAATTCTGCAGCTGATCTCGTCACTGTGGTGCTTCAAAGGAAACAGGCTTAATCTTGGAGTGTTTGGGGATTTACATGGTATGTTTCAGCATTTCCCAGATCATCTGTTGCATAGCAGAACGAAACCCGTCTCAGGAAGGATGTCTAATCAGGGCTGATCTGCGTTGTATTCCCCTGGCTAGAAGAAAGCTATGCACATTACAAGCAACTTGCTTTACTCTCTTAGACTCAACAATTAGATGTTTTTCTGGGGTTTGTTCTTGAACATTCTCCGTTTACCCATATTAAGAAGAGCAGCAGTTAGGGATGGAAAATCATTGTCAAAATTATGGCAAACAGTCAAAAGTAATTATAAAAGATTATTTGGTTTGTTCAAAATCAGTTCAATCTTGCAAGCAAACTCTCAAAATATTAAAGTATTAGATTTTACTAGCACATTAAATTTGAAAGACATTGAAGAAAATTGTTTTCCTTGCAGAAAACCATGTTCAAGCAAACATTAAGCCCATTTTCTGTCTTTTTTTAATTCATTCAGTGCCATCTCTATAATATAAACTGTTCTATGTTACAATTGCTACCTTTTTATAATTTAGTTTTAAGTAAATCTGTTTTGGAAAATCTCAGAAAAGGGGGATCAATGTTTAGTTTAAATATTTAGTTAAAATCTTTAGAAGTGAGAACTAAGAAGTCAGAAAAAGGTTTAAAAAAATGTATTTTAATGCAATCAGCTGTAAAGCACAATGGTGGCAGTGCCATGGTATGGGATCCACTTACCTCAGTTGTGTTTATTATATTTTTGTTAAGTTTGATGGAATTTTAAGTCTTTGTATTCATGTTTTTTTTTTTTTTTTTTTTTTATTAAAATACAACTTCCTGTTCATGTTTGAATGCTTGAATAGGAACCCAAACACAAATGTTATAAAATTTCAACACTATTATTCTTTTACTTAGCTCCCAAAGAGCTCAGTTTTGACTGGATTTGATTAGTCTAGACAGGCAAGGCTTAACTGAGAGTCTAAAATCTTAATGAGGACGTTTATTCAAATTGCAAAAAGTACAACTATAATCAACTTAAATAATATTGTTATTTAAAACCGGAAATGTCTTTGAGGGTGCTCAATTAGAGAATCTCAATTCAACTATTTGTCATGTCAATTCAGCCATTATTGTCATGGTTTAGTTTTAAGTTGGACTCAGATGCAGATAGGCAGCAAATTGTCTGTTGTCAACAGAACTTATAAAATGAAAGACAGGGAACACGAGGAGAACAAAAAGAGAGAAATCCATACAGGATGCAGTAAATAACCAGGTTAATAACAAGAAGCAGCAGTGAGAGCAAGAGAGGAAGCTAAACTCCGGGAATGTGAATGCTGAAACAACAGGCCTGGCTGAGAGAAGAGAGGCTGAAGAGAAGGAGGAGAGGGGGAGTAAAAAGGAAAATGCAATGATGAAGAACAAACTAGAAACATAGAATATATAAACTAGAAAAGACCACACTAATTAAACGAAAGGAAGACAACACAGCAATGATGAAAACTAGAATCAAATGACCCAAAGAATGCAGATCCTGACAATTACTTTAGGTAATTTCCCATGAAAGCAGACTTTGCTGAAGTGATTTTCCCACAATTCATTGCTGCATGTGATGTTTTAAAGGAAAAGTCCGGTCAGCAAGGAAGAATCAATGGGTCATTATTCATACCTAAAATAATATGTTTACCTTGATTTATTGAATTTAGCGTTAATCAGTCAAAAAATGAACACAATACCAGTGCTATAGCTAAACTGACAATGCCCACATGCATGACAGTTGGATGTTGGAATACATCCAACACCGGTCAGTTAGAGAAAAAACACATAATATGTAGCCAACATTTGGAAGAATAAAGTTTTCAAGATGACTTGGATAATAGCGCGTTGTGACAAACACCAGATACAGCACTAGTAGGTGGAATGGTGAAATGGTGCATCTGTTCTCAGTCTCTGGTTATCGATTTAAAACCTTTTTGTGGTTTCACACTCATGCTTCAGAACTGAAGGAAGCAGATCTTTCTGAGTTGTTGCATCTTCACTATTGCCTCTCTATAATTCCAGGAAGTTCTTATTTTGTATTTAAAATACATATTTATAAATAACTTTATATTTTTGTCTTTATGATTAGATCATTTTTATATATTAAATTAATTATCATTACTTACCAAATAATTGAGTCATTTCTCGGTTGGCTACTTTTCACTTTTTGAGTAAAAATATGTAAAAGTATCGGCCTCTATTGAGTAAAATGTTTGGCTATTTAACCCACCTGTGCATTTTAAAGTAATCAATATTTTTACTTTGTTTTAGTAAATTTTTTTTTAGTAAATTGTTCCAGATTTACCTTTTTATGTACATTTTTGTAAATAAAAAGTTAACAAGCAAGCCACGAGTTAGATAAACGGTGGCAAAAAACAAAAACAAACATAGACTTTATATACCTCACGTGCTCCCCCTATATAGTGTGATAGCGTCTGTTTATTAATATAATAATCACCCTAATATGTATCACCTGGTTTTGGATGACTTGTTAAGTCTTAATGACGGTGGATGGCGGCTGTGAAGTAAGTTTTCAGTTGGATATTCCTGCTCCGCGCATTGGACGGATTTAGATCACTACAGGTGTTACAACAATATCTGTCATCATACATTGTGACCCAAGCGCGCGATGTGACCTGTTTATATTCTACTAGTCCCTAAATTCGCAGGATTCACACCTATATCTAATATCACAAAATTAATATCTAAACCTAAGATCTTAAGACATATACCTAAACCTAAAGAGGTATATGGTAAGACACATGTGAAGCCGCTGTTGGTCACAATATATAATGGGTTACAGAATATAGTTTAACACCGGTCCAAACAGTTAGCGAACTTCGTACCTCGCAGAGCGCAGACATCTAGCCTAAAACTAACTTCCTCACATTGCAAGACCAAGGGTTAAACGTAATGTTCATTACAATGTATTGTTCAAAGTAAAAAGTACTTAGAGATAATGTGGTAAATGGCGACGTATATTATGTGATCTGTGTGGCGGAGGGATCTGTACACATCCTTCGATAGCTCAGTTGGTAGAGCGGAGGACTGTAGTGGATTCATAGACATCCTTAGGTCGCTGGTTCGAATCCGGCTCGAAGGACATGTGTTTTTTTTTTTTTTCTTCCGAATTTCCCTAATTATTGTCTTTTTCACAGTAGTTCTTCAATACTGAATTTACGGTAATTGAAATTATTTGAACTGGCACCAACGGCAAGAAAAGGTTGTATTATACATTTCTCGTGTGTTTTTTCGGGGGGGCTCCAAATATTGAAATAAGAAAAAAGTAAAAAAATAAAAATTATATGGTATCTATATTTTTTAAGAAATATAATCTCATTGTTATTTTAAGATATGATTCTATAATCATTATAACAAAATGTAACGTATTAATATAGAATTTTCAGACGATAAACCCAGAGGAAGCAGTTTATGGGAAAGTCTTTCATTCAGCAGAGATATTATACTCAGGTAAAAACATGCTAGTCGAAAGTCTTGTCCTAGACAAATGTAAAAAATGTTGAAAAGGGAACATAAGTAAGAAAAGCGTTTGGAAAATTCCTTTTTCTTAACAAATTTTGCAGCTTTGCCTGATGATATTGCAAAGGGCCAGCTTCTAATGCTTTTATGGGGACCCTAAGCAATTCTATTATCATTATTCCAAATTTCCCGTTTGGTTACGAAGCATTTACTTAAAAATTATTTAGGTTGTTTTTAAAAAAAAAAGCTTCTTGGATGGAAAGCGAAATGTCTTCAAACTTGGAGACAAAATCCAGTGGATTGTTTTTTATTTTCATTTGTAGGAAGGAACGTCTTATGGTTGCTGTGGCTGAAAGGGAAAGAACAACCAAAACATAGGTAATTTTCCCAATCTTTATTCTATATAAATGAGTGAGTGTCAGTGTTGAGGAAGAGCATGATTTCTTTGCCGAGCTGAATGCGCACTTTCATCTGGTTTGGTCTGCCGCGGTTTCCGTAGACTCGTGAACGCGCTTTCAGGAAATCCTATACACTACTGTTTATGCTCTTAAAACATTCTAAATGACTTCGTTTCGAGTAAATTCTGGACGCTACCCACTCAGGACACTTGGAATACATTGGACGAGCAGTATGGAGGAATATTGACACGTTTTTTGTGGACTTTTATGGACCTTTCTGCCTCGGGCGCCATAGACCTCCATTATTTGAATGTCAGCAGACAGCAAGAAGCCTCCCAGATCTCCAGATGCATTTGAGATATCAAAAAAGTACTCCAGAGTGTTGTTCAGCATGGGGGTGAGTAGAAAATGAAGGCTAATCATGTTTTGGGTGTACTATTCCTTTAAACTCACATTTAACACATTTAGCTTTGCTGGTAGGCTTTGTGAACCTACCATTCTATACAAGCAATGTATGTTTGCAGGATCTACTGTTATGCTTTCTATGGTAGGCAGGATGGATGATGATGGATAGATCATCATCCATCCATCCCTCATGATTCATAAAGCAGTACAGGTTACAGTCGTTTTAAATGTCTTATTCTTTTCCACTTTCTTGGGGATTTTTTTGTGCTGCTGCACATGCATGGTCCTGCATTGTGCTACAGTCCTTCAGAAGTTGTTGGGTTAGCATCTCCAGATTATCTTCACTATCGCCTCTTAGCTACATGCTGTTATTCCGTGCGTTACTGCTACTTTGTTCGTCGCCAGCGTCTTTAGATTCACGATGACAAACTGTCATGGCGCTTTGCAAACAGATGATCAGCCTTATGTATAAACTAACTAAAATTGTTGGCTTTTGAAAATGCATCTGATTATTAGTGCAGGTCATCGATTTCAGGCGGTAAAAAAGAGAAATTGTTACACAATGTCCCTTTAAAAGATGAAAAAGTAAAGAAGCTATAAAAACTGCATTAGCAACAGTAAGCGTGAGGAATACAGGTTTTATTTCTGTATGGTAGGGAAAAATATAAAGATGTTCAACAGATGATCATTTCCAAGAGAAATAAGCCAACGGTAATGTGTGTTGCAGAGTTAGGAACAAATCTGACTGTCAAATGAGGAACTTTACAGGGTTTTACCAATAATTCATCCTCATTATGCTCCTTGGTTATGATTCCAAGTAACTGAATTTTAGGGCCCGTTTCACTCATGACGGAAACGCTTCCTGGGTGATGCTGGGGTGTCCAAGGAAAAGGCGGTGGGAGAACAGGGTCGAGACTCTGGGACATATTCTCTCTGATACTTGTCAATGTAAGGCTTGGCCACGTTCCACACCTTAGGATGCAAATACCCAATAAATTAAATAAAATTAAAAATTTCAAGTTTTATTTCTCTCCTGTAAAATGCATTGAGGTTTATTTGACTTCAAAATTACAAATGTTTAGAAATAAAATCATTTAGAACTTGCCTTCTGGTCAACTAGGAGACGGTGAACGGCTTCGATGTCTGGAGACATGAACCGGTCTTTAATCCAGGGCCTGTTAACGGTACAAGTAGAACATTAGAAAAAAAAGCTACTAACTACCTTGGTTTTTGTTGTTGAGGACTGTAAGCTGCCTCACCTGACAACCGAACGCACCAGGTCATAGACCTTTTCCAGGGGGGTGGTGGTACGGAGCGGACGGAGGAATTCGATACCCTGACAGGCGGCTAGCAGCTCTATGGCAAGCACTGATCACAACAAACATCCATTCAGCTCGTTAAAATTAAGGACATCTTATAAATAAAAAATATAAATAAATAAAGAACAAGAGGGACAAGGGGCAGCACCCCCCTCCTTTGACATCTTGTGCAAAACATTACCTATTGTCACTCATGAGCATTTCAATTCAGTTTATTTCTATAGCGCCAATTCACAACACATGTCATCTCATGGCACTTAAAAGTTCACCAGTTCATCCAGTCAGATTGATTCAAAGTTTTCTATCTAAGGAAAACCAGTTGATTGCATGGACTCAAAGGCAATCCTTCACACTAAGCATGCCTGTAGCGACAGTGGAGAGGAAAAACTCCCTTTTAACGGGAAGAAACCTAAAGCTGAACCAGGCCATATTCTTCTCACTGTGCAATAACACATGCAAGTACTGTTTGATTTTTTTTAAACCTATTTATAAGTTCAGTGCATCTCTGCAGCGCATGTGCAATAACCCAAGTCAACTACTGTGTAATCTACCCTTAGCTCTCTATTGTGCAGATATTGTTATATCTAAGGCAAACATATTCCAGGACATTTCAACTTTTTTCTTTTATTATTTTTTTTTGTATTATATACACTCTTTTTATACTGTCTTTCATATTTTTATCTTTAACTGCATGTTGCTTTAACTCTTTGAACTCTATATAAGCTACTGGAACCAGAAGGAATAATCCCAAGAGATAAATAAAGTTGAGTCTAGTCTAGGTCTATCTTTCCCTGCTTATGGTTCATCTGGTGAAAATGACGGAAATCAAGCAGCATCTGATGCACGTTCATTCATTAAAAATACTACAACTTAATCCCTGGACATCAGACTCATCTATATTTTCTTCCCAAAGGGTAGACTTGCCTCTAACCTTTTTAAATATTCTTTGTTGATAATTTTTTTTTGGCTTTCTGAAGGCATTTCAAAGTTGTTATTTGAGTCTGGCTTTCAATTTTACATGCATGATCAGGATAAAAAAAAGTACTTTAAAATATCCAGTCCAGCTGATAAATTGAAAAATAGAGTCAGCTCTCTCAAGCATCCCATCCCATTGACAGGATGCTTCATCACCTACTCTGTAATACAGTATGATTTTTTTTTTAATAAATAGGCCTTTTTGAATTACTGCTATTGGTTGTTAAATATTTCTTTCTTCT
>NW_015150593.1:1302855-1304342 GCF_000732505.1 Cyprinodon variegatus
CATCCATCCATCCATCCATTATCCATCCATTAATCCATGTATCCATCCATCCATCCATCCATTATCCATCCATTAATACATGCACCCATCAACTATCCATCCATCCATCCATCCATCACCTTGCTCCACGTGCTCCACCACCCTCAGAGCTTTCCGAGCGGCCCAGCCTCCCATGGAAACATGGTCTTCTGTAGCTGCACTTGTGGACAAGGAGTCCACAGACGAAGGATGGCATAAAACTTTGTTTTCTGAAACTAACAGAAATAGAAATTTAGTTAAATTTGATAAAAAGCAAGAAACCTAGAAGGGCCTGAAAATATAGAAAAATATAAAGACTCTCAGGTAACTTCTTCATTTGCTAAAACTACTAATCTAACCTAAAGAAGCAGCAGTGCAGTGAGCAATCATGAACCCTGAGTTGAGGCCCCCCTCGTTCACAAGGAAGGCAGGCAGCTCGCTCAGGGAGGGGTTACATAACCTCTCGATCCTCCTTTCACTGATGGAAGCCAGCTCATGGACAGCGATGCATAGAAAGTCTAGAGCCTTTATGAGAAAATAGGGCATTAGGAATAAATCAAATCCACCAAGATCATAAAAATCCTTATTACCCACAAACCTTTGCTGGATATTCTCCATGGAAGTTCCCACCTGAAATGGTTTCACCTCGTTCTGCAAATACCATCTTGTTTGGCCGTTAAGGTAAAACCAAAAGGATGAAAATGTAATAAGTCGTTTAAAAAAAGGTTTCAGATTGACAGAACAGTGTGAAAGCTTTGTTTAGTCGACAGTGAAGGATACAGGGTTGTCCGTTGCGCTGTTGATTTCTGTGTTGATGATGTTCTGCACAAACTTTATGGTGTCATTTGCGATTCCATGGACCTGAACACGGTGGAAAAGATTACAATGAAGCCTTCTAAACTCTGACTGTTTGACTGTATTAGCAGCATGTGGGGATTGTTATCACAGTTTGGATGGTTTGCTTTTCATTGAAGCAGTTTAGGGGGAGAGTAGAGGGGGTAACGGCTGCCTCCTGCTGTTCATCAGAGGTACTGCTACATGTGCAGTTCAATAAATTGCAGTTATTTCCGTGATTTTATTTTACAAAGATTCCTCACAGTTATATTATTCAAGTGTTTATTTTATGTGCAGCTTAAAGCTTGTGAAAACTCAAAAGTTTTGCTTCTCAGCAATGTTGAATCTTTCCTGAGACAGAAATCTTTCATCTTTATTCACTCAGAATGAGTCAGGGCTCTTATTGCATGAACGAGGGCATCTATGGAGCATAGTGTGAAGGTGAGGCATAAACAAAGCTTGACTCCTTTTAATAGCGGTCTTTAGATCATCAGTACTGTTGGTTCTGATCTAGGGATGCACGATATAATCGGCCCCCTATCGGTATCGGCCTTAAAACTGAATATCGGACATCGGCCACCCCACCGACATTTAACCCGATATTTGATCAGCTTCTGAGTTTCTAAAGTCTAAAA
>NW_015150593.1:1305264-1306429 GCF_000732505.1 Cyprinodon variegatus
AAATTTTGCCATATTTTTATATGTTGATATATTGACGCGGTATCGATCTATTTTACTGACAAAAGCTCACAAGAATTTGCAAAATATCACGAGAGTTTGTAACAGAACGATGAAATTTCACAAATTTCACTTTTTAAAAATCAATTTGATATCAGCATATGAAAATATATTTGAGTATATTATTTTTCAAAGTGTCAGAAATGGATAACTGAAATTAATTGAAACTGCTATTTTCAATGACTACTTATTTTTGTCCAGCTTTAACATCGGTATCGGTTATCGGCTACATGAGTTTTAAAATATCGGATATCGACCAAAATCCCAATATCGTGCATCCCTATTCTGATCCTCTGTTCTTCTTTTTGACTGGGGTCTCTAGATGAGCTTTATTGATCTCACAGCTGAGAGATTCGCTTGTCACATATTGGCATAATAATTAAAGAAGGTGCAAACAAAGAGGAAAAAGGTGCATTAAGAATAAACAATATATATACAGTATATCAAGATAAATAGGATTAAGGTGCAAGTGTAACAAGAGATAAATAGGATGGGAAAGGCCAGTTTACTGGCCAACCTGGTGCAATGATACCACAGTCTTTAAACCAGGTACTGTAATGCTTAGAGGGCAAGGTCATATAGAATGAAAGCATCAAAAGGGAAGCTTAACGGTACTTTAAAGTTCTCCAATGGCAGCTGCTCTGATGTTGGACTGGATAAAAGACAGTGGACCATCACCACAGCTGACCGTGGTCGGAATCGACCCACCTGCTGGTTAATCTGGACCCAACCTGATTTAAAACATTTATAAATTACTGCCTGTTGTCTAACTTCACTTGCGCCGCTTCTCCTGTTAATATGGTAAAGCCCATCGGAGCGTCCGGCACCAGGCTACCCGTGATACAAATCAGCCAATGAGCTGCTGTCAGTCAGGGTTGCTGCTGCTGCTACTTTTAGACACAGCAGGCAAACCTGTGGCAAGCCGGGCGATGGGAAAGAAGGAGAAGACGATGAGAAAAACTGAACTGGTGAAAGAAAAGTGAAATGGCGTGCTCAAAGATGATTTCTGCACATTTAGAGGATGTTTGGCTCAACCTGCTGCTGTGAAGCAGGATTCTCCACCATGAACAGAATCAAAAATAAATCTGGATCCAGGCTCAAAATGAGC
>NW_015150593.1:1307370-1308686 GCF_000732505.1 Cyprinodon variegatus
CTTAGTCTCCATTCAAACCCAGGTTTAAAGCCTTGCAGGGCAGCCTAAAGCCCACTGCTCTCATTAAGCCATAGAAAAATAAAATAAAAAAAAAACAATTTAAAAAACGGCCAGTTCAGGTGTTTTAAAAATATGTGAATCAGAAAATTGTCTATATACCGAACTGAACGATTGTTCAAAAATCACTTTAGATTTTAAAATGGAAAAAAAAAATCTATTTTTTTATTTAAAGATTCAATGTATAGCATGAATGAATAAAAACCTCATTTTATTTCAGTGTTAAATTCTGTTTAAAGTAACAGATTATAATTAAAAATGTCTCTGGACCTTTACTAATTGATGATTTTCTTTATTCGGACCCCGCTGGTTTTTAATTGGTTACCCCTGGTGTAGAGTCTGTAACCTTGCCTTCTAAATAAAAAAAAAAAATATATCACTTTCATCTCAAAAGAGGACTTTGCAACAGTTCAGTTCTTTTCCTGTTTAATACCAGTAAGACGCATCTGATATTTTCTCTGGTTCAGGACTTAAAACTTCAGACTCTGACTTAGACAGACAAACTTCAGAATTAGAGATAAAATTGAGTCTAAGTGTAAAACTCAATGCTAATTCTGCTTTGCTCCGTCTCAGTATTCCATGTTGCTTATGCGTCTTCTTCTGTCATAGGTTTTCCTTCCACTAAACTTTCTGATTAGATGTTTGAAAACATCTCTTTGTGATCAGCCAGTGTCTTTAGTGAAGTCCTTATGTCATTTTCCATCCTTTAAGAGAGCTTTAATGATTATTGAACCTTTATCAGGTCAGTGGTCTTCCCCATTATCACATAGACCACAATAGTAATAGAACGTAGCATTTCTGTCCTTAATAATGCTTTTGGATTTGTCATATGAGATATTGTTTTATCTGAGAAACAGAATGTTGACTTTTGTAATAATTTGTAAGTCAAGAAACTTAAAGGTATACTATGCAACCGATTTTCCAGCGAGGCTCCCCCCAGAGGACGAAAATAAAAGTGCACTGTCGTAAATATGCTCAGCTGTTCTCCTGGTTTCTCCGTCAAGCCAGGCGCGGTTGTTTTGAGCTTAGCAGACAGGCGAACTCAACGAATCACCATGACTACTGCGGTAAGTAACTATTTTTTCCCCAAATTTTCGAGTTTGAAAATTCTTGCTGGTTCCGCCATGATAACTGCACAAATATCGCCACTGCGCTAGCAACGGGCATGCCTTTCATTGCGGGCGTGTAGCAGTTCTCGCCGTAAAGCAAGACCGTATCTCGCGATGCACGAGACTTCTGAGCCTGTGGGTGCGGGCCGA
>NW_015150593.1:1309464-1310762 GCF_000732505.1 Cyprinodon variegatus
GTATTTCCCCTACAGACCACCAGGGCGGCCGAGAAAACCTTTGTTCAACCTGAAATGACTCATTTAATCATCCAAAACGTTACGGAACACATTAATTAACTGAAAAATGTTGCATAGTATGCCTTTAACAAAAAAATATAATGCATCACTCTGTGTGTAATTAATCCAAATGGTTTAATAATTAGAAATACTGACGTTTTTGTGTTTTTCTACACATGTAGTAAACAATCTGGGCTAATAACTGACTCTAAATGTTTTAGATAATTTCACTACAAATTAACTAGAAAAGATGTAACTATCTTATGGAGATCCTGAGCTGCTTAACCTCAATGGTTTAATTATCTGATTAATCACAGCCAGATTTGACCAGAAGGTACCTGAGGACAGCAGCGCATGGTGTAGGCGTCCTGGACTCTGTCACAGAACCTGTGGCTCTCTGAAAATACACGTTCACATCACACACATGAATCAGACACCTAAAGGGCACAGGGGAGACCTAATTTAATAAGAAAACAAAGTTGTACCGAATCCACATGGGAAAGAAACAAGGTTTGATCGTTCTAATCAAAGATCTGAGACTGAAGTATGGTTTCATTGCTAGAGGTGATAAAAATAGCATTCCTATCTCTCCACACCTGAGTATTGATGGTATATTTAATGTGGGTCACTATAAGAAATGGGTGTCATTGCATTAATCCTGCTTTAGAGTATGGGTTTGTTTGCTGACCTGCAATCTCAGATGGATGGTGATCAGAGTCCAGCAGCGAGCGAAAGCGTAGCGCGACCTCCGTCTGTCCTGGGTGGGGTCGCAGGGAATGGATGTCTATTGGAGGACAGCAGTGTATAAGCATTTATTGTAGGAAGTGACATACATGTGAGCAAGTACAGCTTTTATGTGGATTTATTCACATCTGCTGCTCCTCACCGCTGTCAAAGGCCTTAGTGGTTCCCTTCAGCACCTCCAGAGTAAGAGCGGCGACGATGTCCGCCTGCTGGGCGATGGCCTGGGCGCGCTCCACAGCCTCGGCTCCTAAAGAGGTGATCATCTGGGTACCGTTGATCAGAGCAAGGCCCTGGGGGTATGAGGGAAAGAGGAACAGGTGCCTATTTTGGTTTGTCAGCCTACAAATTAGAAAACAGTAGTTAAAATGGGGAGATGTTCTGTTCTGGTCCGAAAATGATCGACACTTGTAAGAATGTGACAGATTTAGGATTCTCAATGAATTCTTTAAAGCTACAGTGTGTAATTTTCAGCGACATCTAGCGTCCAGACTGCAGACTGCAGCAACATGAACATC
>NW_015150593.1:1311123-1316891 GCF_000732505.1 Cyprinodon variegatus
GCGATCTCGCAATCGCTAGTTTGTTGGCTCCATGGCTGCGAGACCCGCTCCTATGTAATTATAAATAACGAATTCTAAGGCAACGCAAATATTGAGGTCAAGAGGCTGAGCTCGTAGATGATGATAAATAACATAGTTATGTATAATATATTACATTTCTGACTGTATATCCCTGTAATTATTACACACTGTAGCTTTAAACCGGAATTAAACTGGAATAAACTGGAATAAACTCAGGAATAATGATAAATACGGTTTAAGTGATTTTCAAAAACAAGATTTACGTACATATGTTATTTTCACTTTATGGAGAGGCTCATATACACCTGTACTTAACTGCTTAATCTCTAAGCAAGGTATATGTTTATAAAATATAAATTTATTCATCCACTTTTGTAAAGTTTACTCCATCTTAAACATTCAGTCATTTCCTCCTGCTTTAGTTGTGAAGAACGTGTCAAATATACATTTATAAAGAAAAAACTATCAATTAATTGTGGCAGCAGCGAGTACCTTGATCCCTTTATCTCATATAAACAAATACTATACCACGTGTATAGTTTTAAGCGTTACCTCTTTGGGTTTCAGAGATATTGGCTTTAGTCCGTGGGCCTCCAGGACCTGACCAGGAGTAAAAGGAGAAAGAACGTGAGCAAAGTCAGAGGTAATCAAAAAGCAAACATGTTTTCCCATTGAACCTCGCAGCCTTTCGCCTTTCCAAGAACGAGGCTCATTTCCTTCAGGTATTACAAAGTCGATGTTTTGAAACTATGGAAAGGTGACTGTACATATTTGGCATCTGCCCATCCGCTCTTGGGGGACCACATTTTCCCCTCCCCCATCAGTCCCAATGCGAGGTGTGAGAGGGGGGCCAAGTCTCCACTTGCTCCAACAGTTCCCTTCTCTGGAACGAAGGACAGGCAGGAAGCTGGGAGGGCAGAATGAGCGGGAGACGAGGGTTAGTCATGTGACAGTCGGCTTTTCAACACTGAACCTTTCAAAGAGGTTATCAGCGTAGATTGAGACACCGATAAAACATATCAGCTTGGGTAAACGGCGGCTGGCGGATCTAGCTGCAGGTTACCATTGAAGGCTTGGATCATGGCTTGAAGGGTTTCCAGAGAAATCCCGCTGTAGCCTTTAGCTAAAACATTGATCCGCAGAGCGAGCAGCATGCGGGTCCTCTCAGGGCTCAGCGGGTTCCCCAGCCCTATAAATCACAGCAAATCGCTGAAGCCTTTTCAAATACAGCAGCGTCTGAGATACAAAATGCTCATAAAATGTCACTCTCAGGGTGAGCTATAGAGACTGTTCAATCACCTGCCGAGTGGGACCGCACCAAGTTTTCCTGGAGCTCCCTGTGGAACAGAAAGTGTGCGTTACATCAAAATCAAAGGAGGCGGATTCTACCGCAGTGATCAGAGATTAGAGCGTAAATGTTGCCTTTACTTGAGCTTGCTGACAGGGATGACGGTTCGGGCAAATTTGCCAAAACCTGTCGTGATTCCATAAACGACTGCAGGAGCGACAGATTCAGAGAAATAAATTCATTTAGCCGAGTGACATAACAGCCTCAGCAGTGAATTAAGTGTTAAATGTGGGGTTTTAACCTTTGTTTTCTTTGACAATGGTGTCCAAAAGTTCTCGTGATTGCACAACTTTTCTCTCTGCCTCTTCAGTCAGCTGAAAACAAGTTTGGTGGAGGGAGGGAGGGATTACATTAAGTCAAAGATTACCACAGGCAGAAAAACAGAGAGTGTTTGATCATTACCTTTATCTTGTAGAGTCCTCGGCCTAAATTGACCAGATCTGTGGAGGTCAGGCTGTTGCCATCCAAACTAATGTACTGTACAAGTGAAATATGTGTCACAAGAAACTAATTTGAGAACATTTCTGAGACTTTTAACAAAAAATTAAAAAAAGAATATCAGACTTACTTCTGCAGGTTCTTTATATGCTGCTGTGCTGTTTTGTAGTCTGATTAAGGATAAATGTCCAAAAGTATCTTTGGATTCTCAGAAGTCAACATGTTGTTAATAATTTTATTCAATTTGTTACCTATTTCTGTTTTGAGTGAACAAATATACCCAGCAGGTTTAACCCTTTAAAGCCCGATCCAAGAATAAAACAAAACAGAAAAATTACTTTTTTTTGGTTTGAATTCCTTATTTTCCCTTTTAACAAAATATTTAAAAAGAAAAAACAGAAATACATTTTTGATAATTTATTACTATGCGATAAGTCAAGATAATTTTTTTGTGTAGTCTTCTGTTATCAGGTATAGCCTATCTGATTGTGTACAATAGGATTTTGAGCAAAGTTTTTACCATTAAATTATGCAAAAGGTGTCAGATGCAAAACATTTCAGAAACCGTATCTATCAAATATGATACATTTGGCATTATAGGGTTAAGGATACATATTAGAAACTCCAGGCTCACAGGGAATAAAGTCTGAAGACATAGTGTCTCCTTCGATAGCTGGAAGAAATTTTGAAAAAAATAAATACTCTTAAATTACTCAATTGATGACCTTATGTACTGATTGTTAACTTTAATTCATCACTAAACCTCTGTGTGTTCATTACCAAGCTCAACAAAGTCATTATCCTCCAGCACATCATCGATGGTGTCCTCTGCGTCCAACAAACCCAAACCTTGGCACCTGCGCACAAAGAAGCGCGTCTCTTTCACAGACCCGATGCCACCGTTGTCCGGCTTGTTCTTCATGTACCGTTTCAGGGCTTCCTGTCCGAGCCACTGGATGGTGTTGGAGGTGTCCCGGCAGGACACCGCCAGCCATTCATCTCGGATGTGGACGGTGAATCGAGGCATCGCGCGTCAGCGAGGCTGTGCGGCAGTGAGCGCCGCGCTCTGCGCTCCGGGGTTCCATCTCCAGCTGCGCGCCCCGCGGACACCAATCAGAGGAGGCTGAGGCGGACACGCCTCGCTGGAGTCACACTTTTTTTTTTTTCCCGGAGACCAGTGACCTCAGGTCGTTCACACAGATGTAGTTATGTGATCTGAGTCCAAATCACGAAATAACAAGGCGAGGACAGAGGCCTTACATGTGGAGCTGCTCTATGCTGGAAATGATTCACACTGGCATGAATGTGATCTAATGTGTAGATGTTTGTTTTTGCTGATTATGGAAATAAATCTAAGTGAAAAAGATAAATGCTGCTTTTAAATGATGCATTTGTGTCTGGCTACATGTCTTTATACATTTATGTATTATGACGTGTGATGATATTTGAATGTTGCAAACTTTGCAGTGATTATTGCAACACTTAGGCCTTTATAGGGCATACCCCTTACAAATAGAGCCCCCCCCATCCCTCAGTGAGCTCTAGAGGCACAAGATCTATATCCAGCCATTCAACAAAGATGCTGCTACATGGCTGTACATCTTATTTTGACATTTGACCAATTAGATTAGCCCTTGCAAGTTATATTACCTACTGTAAATTAAGTTGTAAAAAAAAAAAGTTAAGTTTGGAAAAAAAATGTAAAACCTAACTGAAAAGTTGAGAAGGTATAGATAAAAAGTACATAAGCCTAGTTAACAATTATATTTAGGTGTATAAAGTGAAAAATGAAAGTGTCAAGTGTGTAATCAGCATTAATGGGGAACGCCGTTTTTTTTTTTTTTTTTTGGGCCCTTGAATTTACCGTATTACATCATGACGTCATACATGTGCTGTTTGTTTTAAAACAATATATATAAATATAAAAAATATAACTGTGGATGTCTAGGATACAGTGATTCGCCTAGATGTTCTGAATGCTGGGGTACCATAATGAATAAATTATGAACAGTTTAGTTTTTGCCTTCAACCTGTTGCCCATAGGAAGACATTATTTGGATATAACCTAACGGAATATCTTCTGATCAGCTCCAAATGACACAAACTAATAAGTGTGAGTAAAAAATGATGTAATAATGTGAAATCAAGGGTCTAATGTAAAAAAAATGCCGTTCCCCTTTAATGCCTCTAAGGTTATGCTGTACCCCCAAAAAAAAGGTGTTTCTTTTACTCTCAGAGTGTTTTTCATGAATTTCTTAAAGAAGTACTTTTTTTTTCTTAATATATTCGAGCAAATTGGTATTTCTTGTTATAAAATTGACATTGATTTGTGCATTTTTGTTACAGAGGTAATAAGGTCTTGTCCTGGATTCCAATAACACTATTGGCTTGAAATTTTGATTTTCAAAGTATTTCACTGAGAGCCATAAATTGTGCTTTAAATTACCCTTTATGTGTGCGTAATATGTTGAAGCTTCTAATGAAAACAGCTCCCGGATTATAATGTAAATATGATGGTTTCAACATCACATTTGGCTCCAGACATGTTTTACTGAACCTTTAAAACATTTGTATTATTTGGATTATCTTTAACATAAAAAGCTAAGATTATAGATAATACAGCATTGATAACATGTTTTTAATCCTAACTGATTTATTTTAGACCGCCTTTCTCCCAGAATAAACAGAAAAGCTTCTTCCAAACAAATATTTATTTAAAAGTCAGACACTGATCACTGCAATCCAGTCTGTGCCGTTGTTTGTGTCTATAATCATTGTGTCAGTGGTGACTGTGTTGCATGTTATCCCTTGATAGCTCTAAGCTCATGTAATATGCGGTGGAAAAAAAAGAAACAAATATTTTTTTGGGATGAAAAACTCTTTTTAGTTGTGGAAAAACTGTCAGGAATCCAGTTTGTTTGGTCTGTTTTTGTGTTTCCTTTCCCTACAGCTCGTTGTCTCATTACCTGTGGAGTGCTCTTAAGCTGCTGACTGCCACTACCTCGATGCCAAAGTGTTTGCCAGCTTGGGTTACTCTAGCTATGTTTAGTTTAGCAGAGTCTAACCTGAGTTTTTGTTTAGCCAGTTTTTGGGTACTCTAGCCAAGCTGAGTTTGCTGAGTCAAACTGAGTTTCTTGTTTACCAGAGTTTTAATCTTGCCGTTTTTGTCTATGCCTTACGGCAGGAAGTCATCCTGCGAACTGGATGTTTCGGACCTTCTCTCCCCTGGAAGGATCTTCTGAGAACCAAACTGAGCTAAGGATTCAAGTTTATAGTTTGGATCAACCTTTTCCCCCAAGGATTGTCTGGGGGTTCTCTCTGAGCAGGGGATTCATCTCCACAATAACCCATTCAAGGACCGCAGGAAATCTAAGTGGCAGTCAGCTTCTCCGTTCACCAAGGAACAACCGCAGTCTGGGTAAACCCTGTCCGCCCTCCATCAAACAAGACAATCACTGGAACATCCCACACAGACTGGATTCAATAAAGACACCTTTTTTTCTGGAAACGTGAATCTGCAACCTATACCTCCTCTTTAAGTCAAAGAATCTAATTTCCCACAGAGCCTGAACTAACCGCAGTGTCTTCCCCTCACTTTCCAGTTCCGGTTTGACAGTGTTCAGAGCAACACTGGACTCATCTCATAATACTAAATAAACCTGTTAAACTTTTCCCTGGTCTCTCTGTTTGGTCTTCTGCATTTTGGGTCAGACCTTTTAGTAAAATCATGACAAAAACCTGAAGATCTAAGTTTTAAATCGATGGATAATAATTTAAGTTAGTTTCAGAAAGCCAAACTAGTTGTAATGAATATTATTTGATGAGTTGTTAGTGCTTATACTTTCAAGTTTCTGTGATTTCAACAGCTGTTTTGCTAGGGTTCATGATTTTGTTGTGAAATGAAGGAAAACCTACTGGAGTAGTTTAAGGTTAAGGTTTTTTTTTTATTGTTCCATTTTAA
>NW_015150593.1:1319588-1324415 GCF_000732505.1 Cyprinodon variegatus
TTCAAGTCAAAGTCAGGAGACAGATCCAGGTTCAGTCCCCTGTCAGAAACCAGCAAAGGTCCAATGACAGGTCATGCAGACAAATCCGGAAGGAGCAAGCAGGCTCAAAGGTCTGTAGGCAGAACTGGCCAGAATCAGGCAATGAGAACAACATACAATGTATGCTAGAGATCTCTCATCGAAGGCTCAAATAATCTGGCACTAATGACTTGGAGCAAGCAGCTTAAATAGAGGCAGGAGCAGGTGGATAAGATGAACAATAATAAGAAACAGGGGGAAGCTAGGCAGGTGAATACAACGAACCATTACGCCAGTCATCAGTGCCAAGCTTAAAGGGATTTTGCCAATAAAAATAACATTTCATTTCTTGTAAAACTACAACACAGCTTCTTGTTTAAAATAAAAAATACGTAAAAATGTAGATGACAATTTTATCTACAGAAGGACAACCAGCTCTAAATTCTTAAGTAGATTGAGATTTTTACTTTATTCCTTACCTTTTCTAATTCACCATGGATCGCAATTAATATTCTGTATTCCATGGTAAAATAAAGTCTCTGTAAAGAGCCTTGATATAACGTGTGTGGTTTATTGATCTTTTATAAATGAAATGAACTGAATTGAATAACAGATTTCACAGCTTGGCAGACTTAAAACCAAAACTAATTTGCTTTAGTTAGTTGCACTCAAACTTTTACGCAAGTCTGTTGCCTTTAATTTCAGAGTTTTGACTTTTTTTTATTTTAAGTGTGGTTGCATTATGTTCTCAATAATTTAAACTCACAGTTGTTGCAACGTATTACTTGGCCAAGATTTGGGATAAAACCGGAACAAGCTGACAGTCCATCTCAGGGTAACCTAGACATGCATAGAAGAAACAAACATGCACATAGAAGCACCATAGGGACACTTAGAAAGAGATTGATTTTACACTAATGTTTTTGGTTTTGTTTCATTTTTTTTTTTACTTTGAGGTTCTCTGAGTAGCTAGAGATGCATTCACAAAGAGAAGATGCAAAACTATAGACCCCAGACCAACCATCAATATTAAGACCTTCTTGCAAGACAGAGCATTTTGCTCTCAATCTGCAGGTTTACTAGTGGTTCCTAGAATTTATAAAAGTAGAATGGGAGGCAGATCTTTTAGTTATCAGGCTCCTCTCCTGTGGAACCAACTACCAGTTTTAGTCCGTGAGGCAGACACCCTGTCTACTTTTAAGAGTAGGCTTAAAACTTTCCTTTTTGATAAAGCTTATAGTTAGAGTGGCTCAGGTTATCCTGAGCTATTATGCTGCTATAGGCTTAGACTGCTGGAGGACATAGGGACCCCTTTTCATCATTCTGCTTCATTCTATCTCTATTCTCCCACTCTGCAGAATCTGTTACAATAGTTCAATCTCTAACGTCTGCTCTCTCTGCTTTTTCTCATAGTAGCTTCATCTGGTCTGTTCCTGTTTGGCTGTGACTCCATCCTGGAGATAAATATCAGCTGTGCTGCTGCCATAAACACCTTTGTTTATAGATGTTTTTCAGTGTATTCCTGTTTCTCTGACGGTGACTGGCTGGATGTGCTCTCTTCATCATCTGACATGGGAGCTGGCTTGGAGCTTGTCTGCCAGGCTGAGTGTTTCCTTTTACAGCTGCTTTTTGTATCTCTGTTTCTGTCTCCTTGAACCCCAGTCAGTCTCAACAGATGGCCGCTCACACTGAGCCTGGTTCTGCTGGAGGTTTCTTCCTTTTAAAAGGGAGTTTTTCCTCTCCACTGTCGCTACAAGCATGCTTAGTGTGAGGGATTGCCTTCCAGTCAATGAGTCGATGCAATCAACTGGTTTTCCTTAGATAGAAAACTTTAAATCAATTTGACTGTATGATCTGGTGAACTGTAAAGTGCTTTGAGATGACATGTGTTGTGAATTGGTGCTACAGAAATAAACTGAATTGAATTGAATTGCTGGAAGGCAACAGTGCAAAAAAGCTGCAACAACATGGAGCCCCTGGTTAAAATATGTGTGAAAGAACTTGAAACTATTTGAGGTGCAATAAAACCTGCTGTCCAGGTACATGATACATAACCATGTGTGTTAATGCCACAAACACATCTCAATACATAAATAAAAACAGTGTAGAGGTCATAAAAAAAAAAACAATCTTAGTATTACTTTCGAATCTTCTGGCTTTGACTGTGGTTCAACATTATGACATGAAAAAGAGACACAGTCAACAATCAGCCAAAGTATTCAGTAATAGTTTCTTACACTACTTCTGCTTATTCACAGTTAATATGTTATTATAGTGAAAAGGATGTATAGTATAAAGGCCATGCATTCCTTTAAAGAAACTGATGAAAACTAGTTTTAACTGTAGAGTCTGTGCTCAGCAGCGCCCTCTGCTGAGCTGAAACTAATAAGTAACTAAAATAAATTGGTTTTCTAAATTACACATTTGATGTTTATTTCTATGTAGTTGTTTCTCTCTGCAGAACTAAATCCACACCTATATAAGTTTCTTTCTAATAAGTGTAGATTTTAAACAAGCTTGCACCAAAAACAAACCAAATAAAAGAAAAGAGACTGGAGGCAGCTGCAGCTTTACACAAAAACCATTTCAAAAAAAGATTTATTTTTGTAAGCAATGATTTGAGTTTACCTTTTATGATATACTTAATAGAAATTTCCTGAAGTAAGCATAAAAATGCATAATACGGTTTAATAAATGGTAGGTAATGATTAATAATGAATTATATATAATAATCAATAAATAGATAATTTGACTTATTTCCAGAAACTGGTATGGAAGGATGGAAAGATTTATTTGATAATTAATCAACTGCATTGTTTGGTTATTTATATGACACTTTAGTCTTTTTTTTGTTTTGTTTTTTTTGCTTATATTAATTCACAATTATTTTAAAAAAAAAAAACATTAATTTTATTATTATTTTTTTTTTTACTGTAAAAGGGTTTTTGATTGCATTTAAATAGAGAGTGCAAAAATAGAATACTTTTTAATATGAACATTTATTATGGTAAATTAGGCACAACTCTGACCACTAGAGGGGAGATACTGAAAAACCAGCATCAGTGTACCAAGGGTTGAGTCACTGTTAGGTTAAAACACCCAAACACTTCTCAAATAACCTGTGGAGGAAGGAAAACAGACGTTAGATTCTTTTTACCTGTGGGGAGAGACCTGGCAGAGATGTCCTACGTTACAGTCTCCTACCGCTCTCTGAAGCACTTCTGCCATCTTTATTGGTAAAAGGGAGTCCCTAGACCCTTAACCCTGACTCCTCTCCGGGTGCCGCACAATGGCAGCCCACAGCTCCTCAAGGGAATGGGTTAAATGATAAATGTGACATCAATAAAGTTTAATTATTATTATCATTAGTTGTAACAGATTACGGTGTAACTCTAAAGGAATCTAAGGGGAGTAAATTACAGCTTGATACAGTGACATGCATACATTTCTTCATGCAGGCAGTTACCTTGAGTTATACACATGAAAAACATTCAGCTCCTGCAAAGGAATACTTTCTGAAGAGTCTAATAAATATAATAGAAAGAATAAACAAGGTGAAATAAAATAGAATAGCTCCAACTATCTCACAGTGTCACTGTTAAAGGGTGATTGATCCATATTGAATCCAGTTATTTAGACCCTTTTGCTGCATTTTATTTCTCCTTCTCCTTACAAAAAATTTCCAGCCTAGACTGTCAAATAAAGTCCTTGGGCTCCATTAAAATGTCTGCAAAGGTCTGTTAAACATTGGTGGATCCAGGAAAGTTTCATGGGGTGGCCAGCCAGGGAGAAATGTTCACTGAGGGGCGGCTAAAGACTAATAGCCACTGTAACTAGTTCAGGGTCAAACTATACTGATCACATGATCAGTCAGAAAAATGAACGCACACATCTCCATTTTCCAAACAAATCACTAAAGACAGATTAAATTTTCATTTGGCCCATTTTAATAAAGCTATAGGTGCATATTTATACATCAATTTATGGTTCTACACAATATATAAATTAAATGGGTTGAATAATTGTTTTTTTTGTTTTTTTAACTACATCAAATACTCCTATGTGACTGCAGAGAGAAACTCTCCCCTGTAAAACCTTAAAACTAATTATTAAAAAAGCCTCAATTCTGTTATAGTCCCCTTTATTTGTATTAAATTATTTTCAATGATTGTTAGTTTCTGGTTCATTTACTAAATATAAAATGTCAAAGAAGAACATTCAGTAGTGATGGTATCACTCCTGCTGCTTTCTGGTTTAGATGAGCCATATGGAAACAACAAATCACCTAGTAGGGGTGGCCAATGGGGGCCATGGTCATGGTCCCCCGACCTCCTCTAGCTCCGCCCCTCCTCTCATGCACTGACTATTTTAGACTATTTTAACCTGAAAAAGCCTTTCCTACTCTGACTGCTTCAAGTCAAGACTCACATCTTCTCAAGCATAAATCTTTTTACTTAAGATATGATGGTGGCCCCCATGTTATGTCGTCCAGAGTAGAAATGCCTCTTTCTAACGTTTTTTATTTTATTTGTTTGTTGTTGTTTGTAGCTCGTGGGAATTAATGTCAGAGTAAATATTATATATATTTACTCTGACATTAATTAATAATATGACATTAACAAATTATATATATATAATATATTAATATATATATATACAGAGATGGGAAGAAACAAAGTACAAATACTTCGTTACTGTACTCAAGTAGATTTTTCTGATATTTTTACTTTACTACTTATTTTTATGGCGACTTTTTACTTCTACTCCTTACATTTTTACACAAATATCTGTACTTTCTACTCCTTACAT
>NW_015150593.1:1324425-1332213 GCF_000732505.1 Cyprinodon variegatus
TATATATATATATATATATATATATATATATATATAATAACTTCCAGAGTATAGTGGAGTAGAGTCGTTGCTCCTCCATGTGGAAAGGAGCCAGCTGAGGTGGCTCGGGCATCTATTCTGGATGCCTCCTGGTCGCCTCCCACAGGAGGTAACCAGGCATGTCCTATTGGGAGAAGGCCTCATGGAACGCCCAGGACACACTGGAGGGAGTATATGATGATACGGTCCCTCTAGAGTAGCTGGAGGTAGGTGGGTGGATGGATGGTTGGGTGGGTGGAAGGATGGGTTTTTAGGTAGGATGGATGGATGGATAGACAGACGGACGGGTTGGTTTTTAGGTAGGATGGATGGATGGATGGATGGATGGATGGATGGATGGATGGATGGATGGATGGACGGATGAATGGATAGATGGGTGATGGATGGAAAGAAAACCCAGTTGCCACCTTCATAAAAATGAAATCAGGGACACCTCTTGGGCAGGAACTATCTTCCACCTTTTTATTTTTAATTTATTTATGCCATTTATTGTATGCGTCTAATGTTTTTTTTTTAAATATGTAAATAAACCCTGAATTAAATCTCACACTTTACTATGCTTCTTAATGTGGGCCAGTTGGCCTCTTTTTTTTAGCCGTCCCTGAAAGCATCACAGCGTTAACGGGTGATGTCAGTTCACGGACTGTAGGAGTTTCCGCCAGCGTGTGTTCCGACAGAGAGTAGGCCCACTGCTGGCCGCCGAGGAGGGGTAGGAAAAGTGTGTTTACACAGACGGCTAACTGCCTGGGGAATCGTAGGGGAGAGGAAGTCAGCCGGCTCTGCGTCTGCTGCTCCAACTTCCTGCTCAGAAAAAGAAAAAGCCCAGGATCCGATTTCAGCCCAACACAACTGTGCAGACCAGGAGTCAGCATGGAAAAACAAGGGATCACACAGGCATCGACGTAAAGTTCCGCGGAGAGAAGAAACCCAGCCGGAGAGATCGCAGGTAAACTCAACAAAAACTGACGCTTTATTCTTTATTTAATGATTTATTGAACACAAAGCGGACTTTGTTTGCTAACAGGCGGCGTTTATAGATGCAGACAGAGAAGTAGCAGCGGAGCTTCTGAATTCAGACTAGACTTCTGCTTTATGCTGAACTTCTAAGAAATAGTTGCTTTCAGTTAGAAAAGTAAAAGAAATTAAAGTCGGACACGACGCGGTGCTTTCTTCCGGTCCGGGGAACATCTTGAAAATGAGTGAGAGGGACAGAGCAATGGATAAACCTCTGCGATGTGGAGCAGATCAGCAAACGGCTTCATGTTGGCTTTTCCAGCCAACAGGAAGACAGCAGATCTGCTCAGAGCTGAGTAATGTCTGCATACAGCATCTAATCTCATTAGGATGTTCACTTCAGCCAACACTGCGTGGCTTTGTGCTCAATCTGAGACCTTCATCATCCGAGCATCAGCAGCAGGACTCCTCATCCTCACCTCCTCCCCAAAAACTCAGCAGTGATGTTCCTGGAAAGAGCAGGATCCTGTTTGCACCTTGCAAATCTCAAAGGCTTTTAGTAACAAGCTGTTTTCTCACAGGTCACTGTGTCAGTTTGGAGTTTGTGCAACAGGAAGTGTTAATGTTCAAGTTCCCAATTCCTATACATGCTGCATCTCCTGACCAACCGGCGAAAGATGTTTCATCTGTTTTTGGGTTTCAATTCAATTCAGTTTATTTCTATAGCGCCAATTTACAACACCCGTCATCTCAAGGCACTTTACAGTTCATCAGATCATACAATCAAATTGATTCAAGGTTTTCTATCTAAGGAAAACCAGTTGATTGCATCGACTCATCGACTTGAAGGCAATCCTTCACACTAAACATGCTTGTAGCGACAGTGGAGAGAAACAGCTCCCTTTAAACAGGAAGAAACCTCCAGCAGAACCAGGCTCAGTGTGAGCGGCCATCTGCTGAGGCCCACTGGGGTTCAAGGAGACAGAAGCAGAAATACAAAGAGAAACTGTAAAAGGAAACACACAGCCAGGCAGACGAGCTTTGAGCCAGCTCCCAAGTCAGAGGATGAAGACAGCACATCCAGTTAGTCACAGTCAGAGAAACAGGACTACACTGAAAAACAGGCAGATCTCAGACGTCTATAAAAGGTGTTAATGGCAGCAGCACAGCTGATATTTCTTTCCAGGGTGGTGTCACAGACAAGCAGGAACAGAAGAAGCAAAGCTAATTCCACTATTTACGATTTTCATGCAAACGTTGCTTCAGTCTTTGTCAAAAGTGAAGTTCAGAGCGGGTCGTTGGGTGGACCTGAGAAGAGCGGACAATGATGTGATCTTTTGACCTGGGATTGTAGTGGGAAGCGTAGCTGAAGCGGGGAAACGCACCCCTGCTGTGGGATCCCCTCACCTCACCATTTGTCCTTGGAACTAGAATAGGAGGAAGTCCTGACTTTGACAGGTTTGTAGTTTCGCGTGGCGAACAGGAGACTCTAGGGGATAGTTTGGGTCGGAAATCGGTCCCAGCCCTCTTTGGAAGCTCAAAAAGCTTCTCCCTTTTTTCTTTTTTTTTGTTAAATTATTTTACTTTTTGCCTCTTAGGTAAAAAGCAGACATATTTTCTAATATTCAGTGTAACCAGTGGCTTCCTATCACATTGTCTTGTCCTCATAACCAACAAAATTATTGTATTTTATTGAAAAATGATACAAAAAATATGTTTAATTAAGAAAAATCCATAAAGAACAGCCATATAGTGAAGAAATGGTCAAAATCTAACAAAGTGTAGCCTGTGCTTCTAATTCAGTGTTTTGCTTCTCTTTTATTGAACATCCTATCCTAACGTGCTGGTCAAGATTCACTAGGAATTCAGGTCAGAGTCATTCCAAAAAAGTAATAAAAAAAATAATCCACTGGACTTTGTTTCCAAGTTTGAAGGCGTTTCGCTTCCCATCCAGGAAGCTTTTTCAATTCAAAATGTCAGAAATACAGTTAAATTTTAGGTTTTATAGAGTGGCCCAAACAAAGCCTTGTTTTGGCTTAAAAGACATGCAAATTGAACCGGAAGAACAGGTCCGCCCCTTAGAAATGGGGAGTCGTTTAGGTCTTTAACCAGGTCAGCCAGGCCAACAATGCCCCTAACGACTCCCACTTTTCAGAAGCATAGGCCAGTATCGGGTATTGCAGGCTAACAAAGATCTCAATGACTCCCCATTACTGATGGGTGGACTCGTTCTTCCGGTTCAATTTAGATGTTTCTAAACCAAGACTTCATTTGGGCCACTCTATAAATATTGGAACTCGATGCTAATTCTGACATTTTGAATTAAAAAAAGCTTCCTGGCTGGGAAGCGAAACGTCTTCAAAGTTGGGAAAAAAGTCCAGCGGATTGTGTTTTTTTTATTTTTTTTTTTTACTTTTTTGGAATTATCCTAACCATGATAAACAATGGTGGCAGAATCATGCTGTGGGAATAGGGACAAGTAAGGTGGTGAGAGAAAACTAGTGTTACACCGATACGGACACCAGTATCTGGCAGGGCCGCGATCCAGCACTAAAATGGTAGCATCGGTATTGGCGAGTACCGACAAATAGGGCAAAGATACCATTTTGAGATGCAAAAGTTTATTGAACTATTGTCACCCATTCCAGGTAGGCAATACAAAGTTGGGTTCTCTTTGTATTAGTCTTTTTCCTGCTTCACAAAGGTAGGCAGCAGCTTGACAAAGCCATGATGGCAATATTTTACATCCAGGTAGTATGCAGTTCTTCATATATACACACATCAATTTCAAACAGATGGTATCGATATCGGCCAATACTGCACAGCCAGGTATCGGTTATTGGTATCAGGGCGAAAAAATGGCATTAGCTCAACACTAGAGAAAACAGGGCAAAACATCCAAGATAATAGGCCAAAGCTGCAATGGACCAATCATATCTGTGTGTTAGAATGGCCTAGTTAAAGTTTCAATCACTAGACATATGCATACTTCTCACCAAGCAGCGTTTTTTTTCTATTATGCATTAATATTTGAGAACAAAAGTCACAGATTGAAGATACAGTTTGTTGTTACAACAATGAATCACGTGACAATTTAAATACCTCATTTCCATGAAATGTTTCGGTCTTAATCTGTTATTAATGAAACAATGCGTTACTGAGCTCCAAACTCTTCTGACTGTAACACAAACCAGCTGCGTTTTCCAATCGATTCTCTTTAAGTTATCTAGAAATAAATAAACAAAAACACCTGGTAAATTGAGCCGCACATTGGCGCCACTATCTGTGAGAATTAGAGCAGAAAGGATTTTGGATTTTTCTGCGGTCAAGTCGTTGGGGACAGAAAGCTGGTAGTCGGCAGACGGGAGCTTGAAGGCAGCGCATTCCTCTATTAAAGGAATAACCCACCCTGGGCCGTCATGCTTCCTGTGGAGAGAGGGCCAGGTTGAACCGCAGCATATTTCTGGCTTGAGCTGTTGTTCCTCCTTGTATTTTTTTTTTCTCTCTTTCTCTCTCCTGCTGCTGCTGCTACATTACACCATATTCTTTTACACACACTGTTCTATTCATAACCCCCACCCCCCCTGACTGCAGCCTGCTTGCAGCTCAACATGTTGGTAAGAAACGCATCGGCATCAGAAAAGTAAACTGACGCCTTCTGCTCGTTGCAGGTATGGACAGCGCCATCACTCTGTGGCAGTTCCTGCTGCAGCTGCTGCTGGACCAGAGTCACAAGCACCTGATCTGCTGGACGTCCACGGACGGCGAGTTCAAGCTCCTCAAGTCGGAGGAGGTGGCCAAGCTGTGGGGGCTGCGCAAAAACAAGACCAACATGAATTACGACAAGCTGAGCAGAGCCCTGCGCTACTACTATGACAAGGTTAATTCAGCAAATCATGAGCTGCTTACCTCTTCCTCTGCAGCAGTCTGACTCCCCGCCACCCTGCAGCGGGTTTTAGCTAAAAGATAAAAAATAACGGTTTCTTAAAAAATACAATTTATTCTCCTCTCTAAACTACGGTGGCCCTGAAGTGCAAACTGCAACTACAACTGCTTTATGTAGTTTTGTTTTTCTTAATGTAGTTGCGCTTTGCTTTATGTAGTTGCGATTTACTAAATGTAGTTGCGATTTTCTTAATGTAGTTGCGCTTTGCTTTATGTAGTTGCGATTTTCTTAATGTAGTTGCACTTTGCTTTATGTAGTTGCGAGTTACTTAATGTAGTTGCGCCTTTAGATTTGTAGTTGCAGTTTGCACTTCAGGGCCACCGTACTAAAACCATAAACTCCTGCAGCTGCTACCTTTTTGTCTTCAATGACTGTTACGGCTACTCTTGCATCAAAATAGTTTCCCAAAAAAAATCAAAAATTGCCAGAGTAGTCTTAGGAGGAGGTTTTTCGACTCACAAAACAAAAAGCACCTTGGAGAATTTTCTTGTTTCAAAAAAGGGGTGTAAAAAAATAACAGAAATATTCTCAGAGTTGACTTACAAAAAATTCAAATATAAAGTTAAGTGATGTGTGTGAAAAGAAACAATCAGATCCACCTCATCAGCTGCTTCTACTTGTTAATCTCAGCAGGAGGCGGACTGACAAGGAGGAGAGTCAAAGTCAAACCAATACATAAATAAATAAACAATAGCTCTACCATTCACACAACCTTAGATCTTTAACATTAATAATTTTTCAAAAAATAAATTAATCTAATTCTTAACATCCCGGCCCCTAATTGTTAGCCTTAGCAAAATAACAATTACAAAAATAATATTCACAGGAGCCTAACATCTAGCAAAAACATTACATAAATTGAATCCTTTTGTCCATAAATGTTACCTAGAGCTTCTCAACATTTCTAATGCAAAACAATTACTTTAATTTTTATGTTGCAGAACATCATCAAAAAGGTGATTGGCCAGAAGTTTGTCTATAAGTTTGTGTCCTTCCCTGAGATCCTGAAGATGGACCCGCAGGCGGTGGAGATGGGTTTAGCCTCCGGGAGGTTCCCCCTCCAGGAGGACGAGGCCCCTGAGCTGGAAGCGGAACTGGAGGAAGAGGAGGATATCGAGGAGGAGGCCCAGAGGAGGACCCTGGCGGGGTTACGGGTGCAGCAGTGCCAAAGGGATTACCTCCACTCTGGCCTCTACTCGTCCTTCCACATCAGCTCCTTGCAGAACAGCCTGCGTGAGCGTCAGGAGGAGCCGCGCTCAGTCATCCGCTTTGGCACCAACGCCGGCGGCAGAAGCTCCCCTCCTTCTGTCAAAACGGAATGCTACATCTCCCCCAGGGCGTCCAGACTCCCCTCCCATTCCCACTCCCCGTCCTCCCCGCCGCACACCCAACCGGGGCGAAGCTGGAGCCCCTCTGATGAGGAAGAGGAAGAGGAGGACTCGGATCAGAACGCTCAGCCGCTCAATCTCTCCTCGGGACACAGGGAGCGAGCCCTGCAGCTTCCTGAAAAGAGGAGCAGCAGCAGGGGAAGGAGCGTCTCCAGTGACCAAGGAGATGGACTCCCACCCAAAAGCAAAAAGCCTAAAGCTCTGGAGATCTCCAGCCCGTCCCTGCTGCTGGCGGGGAGCGACATCGGCTCCATCGCCCTCAACAGCCCGGCGCTCCCCTCCGGCTCCCTCACCCCGGCCTTCTTCACCGCACAGGTGAGGCGCTTACCTCCGTCACACACATCTGCATTAGAACACATTCCCATCAGGAAGTTCATGGCGTGAGAAAAGTGAGATTTGTTTCCTTGTTTCTAGACGTGAGTCACAGGGTTTGACAATACAGACTTTGATCTATCAGATTTTTAAGGTGCTTTCCAGACACAAGTGGCAAAAAAAAAAATCAAAGTCAGCATCTTATTTGTTCTTTGGAGCCATTCCAGACTAGAAGACCCATTTCCTGCGTGGATCCAAGCAAAGGATGCGGCTGATTGTGTGCTGATGCGTGCGTGTGTGAGGTGACATGCTGTGATTTCTCTAAGAACTACCTTCACCTCCATCTTGTCTCGACATGTTTTCCACGCCCTTCTCTCTGCCGCTCTCTGTTCCTGAAGTCAAACTGGATTCTGTCCCTTTCTGCCAACCAAAACCAGTCCCAATCAAACGAAACCAATGCCCCGATTAACCCTTTCCAGGCTACATATCCATTTCCAGTTTATCTTTGAAGTCTGAACTGCCATTTCCAATTTTGACCCATTTCCCTTTTCTATGAACCTGGAATGAAAAGATAAAATGCAACAGATTCCAATTAAACTTAAAAGTAAGGAGTTGGATGGGATTTTTTAAAATAGTTTATCCTCAAAGCATAATTCCTCAACCGCAGTAAACACTCAGTTTCAGAGGTGGAAAGAGTACTAAAAAATTGTAATTGAGTAAAAGTATCTTTACTTTGCCTAAATTCTACTCAGTAAAAGTAAAATTACCCATCTCAAAATTTGCTCAAGTAAAAGTTATTTCATAAATTACTTCATTTAAAATGTAATTTGAGTAAAAGTTACTTAGTTACTTTGAGTTATTTAATGCAAAAAAGGATGAGTCATGAATCAAATTGAGCACAAGGTGTTTTAATCGATTTCAAGGCGTATTTTAGTGGACATCCACACTTGCAAAAGATCAGCTGGGCTAAAGAACCTACTTCCTCACAGCACAAGGACAGTCGCAACCTGAACCATAAAGTGCAAACAATTTTCTATCCTACTGTCCAACAGACAACACCATGATAACTAACTTACCGCCACATTTTTTCGTAAATTGGATGTTGATGTTTTAAAAGCCAAAAGCTCCGTTTTGCTGGGCAGGCACATG
>NW_015150593.1:1333393-1337289 GCF_000732505.1 Cyprinodon variegatus
GCAGGAAGGATTGAAAAGCATGTTAACACGGTAATGTAGGCTTGAGTTCATTATCTGACGCATGCATATACCGTACACACCAGGAACCTGGAAACTTAAAAAATACTGAATTACAAAAAACATGTTTCATTATTATACAAAAATGAATATTAGGAACTATATTTATCAAACATTATACTGGGCAAGTAAAAATTGTTTCTGGGCAAATGAAATGTGAAAGTCAAGTGGTAAAAAATCCTTAACGTCAACCCCTGAGTTCCAGCAATGATCAGAATGTAGACGGTGTAGTAGAAAATGAAAACCAGTTTATGCTTCAAAAGGCATTGGTATGGAAAGGTTCAGTGCAGTGCAAAATAAATAAATATGGTGGAAAATGCATTAGAAACACTGTTGTGTTCTATTTCAAGGGATTATGAAAAAAAATCTGCCAGGTTGGTAGTGCAGATATGATGATTTCCAAGTGTGATGCAGTCTTGGTTTGAGTTTCAACAGCGAACAGGACCATGGTGGGGGTGTGAGGGGATGTATGCATTTATCGGTTACAAAAACGGGTTCCGATCCCCGAGAACATCTTCAATGTCTCCATCATCCCAAACTTTTTTTTTCACAAGTATTATACTAACTCTGCTTAAAAAATGAAAAAGATATTCAACTATTTTGTAAGTTAAATCAAATATTTACCTGGTAGGTTAAATATAACTTATTAGGTGCATATATATATATAATTCAGCAAAATATTAAGATTTGTTTCTTTTATTAAATTAATGCATTTATCATTTATTTCTTTATTAAAAAGGGGTGACGATAATGAATAATAAACTCTGACCAAGTTGACAGAGATCCTGATAGAGGCCAGCTGAGTCCAATGTTTTTCCAAAGAGGAGATTTATAAAACCTTTCATTTAAGGAATATTTCTCCCTTTTTTTTTTCATTTTTACAAAGAAACGTCTTAAAGAAAAAAAAAGTAAAGTACCTTTTCAGCTGCAGGTCTATTTATGCATCAAATATTAGTCATATGTTCACCTAAAGTGTCACTCAGCTCACAGATTGATTGAACCACATTAGATCAATTACTCGCTGATCTTCATCTTTGCCGTTTGTTTAGTTTAAGTTGGAACTTTTTTGACATTATGCCCCCCACCCCCCCCAGACTCCCTTAAGCTTCAGCTAATATTTGAGCGTCCATTTTAACTAGCATGTTTACCTCGGAGCCGTTTTTAACAGATCGTCCGCATCAGAGGATGGTTCTGCTGCACATTAAAGGTATTAATAGCTCTTCCCACATCGGCTGTTTATGGCTGCAGAAAATCTGAGGGAAAACAAGCAGTTTGCTGGATTCTTCAGCAAGTCCAGGCTGTAAAGGGGGGGTGGGGGGTGTCCCTAAGTGATGCCATATGCTCCAATAATTCCATTAATAATGGGAGCAGCAGCTCCGACTCACGTCGCTGAGGTGACACAGGAGAAAGTGTGCGGGGGAGGGGCAATAGATGTAGAAATTGATTTCATATGTTTTCTCTCTTAAGCATTCCCCCCCCCCATCCCACCCCCTATATTCAGGAGAAACCACAGACTTCCTTCCTGCTCCCTGGGTTTGTTTTTCCAAATGCCAAAGCGCATCCATTTACCGTTTCTGCATGTTTCACATTATCAGAACCCCTCAGAGCAACGTTTTCCAAACCCAGGCAGGTTTTATTTACTGGTTTTTCCTCTAATATTTGCTTTCGATCTGTCGTTTCACAGACTCCATCCGGTTTGCTGCTGGCTCACAGTCCGCTGCTGTCAGGGATCCACTTCTGGAGCAGCCTGAGCCCCGTCGCCCCTCTCAGCCCCGCCCGGCTGCAGGGCCACGGCTCCCTCTTCCAGGTGAGATGCACCGCAGATAGCGCAGGACGAGGCTCCCAAAAAAGAACAGGGGGTGTTCACAGAAGGTTATTGTTTAGCTGTAAGTTCTCAAAAAAGCAGAGGAGGAAGTGGCATACTAGAACACATGCTTCTGCAAAACGCTCACTCTTCCAAATGGTTTGGTTCGAAGGTCTTCCCCTTAAAGGGAGCTTATTAAAATCATCTCCAGCATGGTGGGATTTTTTTTTGTTTTGTTTTGTTATTTGCAAAGGAGCAGAAACCAACGGTGAAGAAACAAGTTCAGACTTTGTAAGCTGGTCCTGCAGAGGTGTCCTGTTTCAGAGGGAGAGGAAATCCTGTGAATACTTCCTGTTTGAGCCCAGGGGAGCCTGGCTGAACAGGGTGGACTGGTTTGAGAGCTGCTCCTCATTTATTAAACACACACAGCGAAGATACTACCTCTGCAGGCACTCACACAGTAAGGCAACACATAGGATACCGTTTGGCACAAATAAAACAGAGGCTTCGTTCTGGGGTGGAGTTTAAGGTTATATAGACGAGAAGGAAGGAAGAGACACAATGAATTAAAAATTAAAGCGGAACAAAAAAAAAAAAGAAAACAGGAAAGCAGAGCAGTGACAATGCTACAGTTCCTTACCGGAAAGCAGCCACCCGCTAACTCTCAGCCCCTCTCTCTTCCCTCCACAGTTCCCCAGCCTAATCAACGGACACATGCCTGTCCCCCTCCCAAACCTGGAAGGAACACCCTCCTCCCTGCTCCTGTCCCCCGCCACCCACAAATCCTGATCCAGGGTCTGCAGAAACCTCCAAAATTCACCGCTTAAAAGGTTCTCAATCATCGTCGTCTGTGGCCCGAGTTCAAATTCTGCTTGAAAGAATAAAAAGACGTGACCTTACTCCTCCTTTTTGCACTTAAGCTGCTCCAGATTCTACTTGTTGAAAGCACTTGGTAAAAGCCATACAGCGCGATGTCGTTTTATACACGGACAGGCTCTGTCTCTGCAGAAATGAGCTGTTTTTTGTTTTAATCCTGTACAAATATTGGTTTTCCTCTTTACAGCGTGAAACTGCTGGTTTCACTAATGTGGTGATGTAATTATGCACTATGCTTTCCGGATAGTACCAGCTGTGCCTTATCGTCCCCCTTATTTGCTTTATTACTAAATCATTTTAATGAAGACGAGATTTCTAATCAATAAAACCTTTTTTTGTAACAGTTATTTACTTTTTTATACTGGACTTGGCATACAGTTATGCATTCTGTATATGTTTTGTATTGTTAAAAAATAAAAAAAAGTAATTTCAAATAAATGAAATGTGACGTTTTTTGTTGTTTTTTTTTTTAAAACGGGGCCATGCAAAAAGCATTTATTCTAAAGTTGTCTTTCCAACTTTCAACTCTGACCAACTTTTCTACTGCTACCTACTAATTTCGATGCTGTATGCATGGAAATTTTATTTTGTATCAGAATCAGAATCAGGTTTATAGCCATTGTTAGTGAAGGAGTTCACAAACTAGAAATTTTTTATGGTACAATCGTGCAACATGAAACACATAATATGGAATAGGTAAATAAAATTATAAAAATATCTAAAACACTGTGGGTATAAGGCATGCAATAAAATAGACTAATATATACACTTAAGATAAAAATATGGATATAAAATATAAAAAGTAAACTAGCATCTTACAAGGAGTGCAAATAGAGCAGTGTGCATATAGTATACACTCAGTTTCTCTAAGTCTACTGATAATTTAAAGATGATCCCTCAGCATGATACTGCCACTTTTTATTTTTTTAATCATGCTGTGTGAGGTTCCATGCATTTCGCAACTTTAATTTGTCACACATGGGAATTTATAAAAGTATTTTCACAGTTTCTCACTTCTAAAGCATCCCATCTGCTGCCATAGTTTTTTATAGTAGCTGGGATGATTTGTTTGAATTATTAGTTTCTACCAGAGATGGCAAAAGTACTCACTTTCCGTACTTGAGTAAAAGTACAGATACTTGTGTTAAAAAATACTCTG
>NW_015150593.1:1338471-1339640 GCF_000732505.1 Cyprinodon variegatus
GAGCTATAGTGAAACTGACAATGCCCACGTGCAGTTAGATGTTGTTATACATCAGGTAAAAGTTATTTCACCTTTCTGATTCCTGATCGTCCACGGACGGGTTCGTCGTTGGATTGCCAACTTGAAGAGGGAGGATTTGCCATCGAACTTCTGGCCAGAGAAAAAAAACACATCATTATTCCGTAAAGTCTCTGCTTCACATAGTGCGCTGGTCGTCGCCATCATGGATAACAGCTTGTTGTGACAAACACCAGATACAGCACTGGGACTTGATCAACAGCCGATACCGTGACGTCACAAACCAGTAGGTGGCAGTAGTGTTCTTTGGCAAACATGGATGCCTCCAGTAAAGCACATTCACATGAAAATTACTCTGAATTAAAAACATGTATTTATTGAACAGGATGCAATAATTTCATACTTAAAGTACCTTCAGTAGTTTGTACTCTGAATATGAGCGGACTTTTCCTTTACCCAGGGTACCTTCTCCACATATCTGTCATCAAATTCACAACTCAAACCGGTTTTTGACCACAGATCTCTTTTTTTGGATGAACCCTGAGAAATGCAGACTGGTATTAAGCATATATTTAAATACAAACTTTAATTGGTTTTTGATGTTCGCTTTTCAATAAAGAATTCTGTATATTCTATGTCAGATGTTAATGGGGTGATTTTTTTTTTTTACTCTGGAATGCACTTTATACTACATTCATTGTATGAAAAGAACTTTATAAAGTTTAATTTGCAACCCAGGATAAAGGTGCAGGTCTGGGGGTAAAAACATTACTGCATTTCAAATGTCAGCACTGGATGGTACCGTCCAAGGAAACTGAATTCACTCGGATAAAAAGTATCTAAACACTGGGAGGCTTTATTAAGGAAGAGGATTAGGGCCACTGAAAAAAAAAAAAAAGAAAAAAGTTAACTGATTTTTTAATTTTATTTCAGCATAGTATAGGAAAAAAGTCAATTCTGACTTTTTCCTCAGAATTTTGGATCTTAATGTAGATGGGCACCACGAAGGAAGAGATGTGGAGCACTCAGCTTCACTGACAAGATGTGAGTTGTTTGACAGGGACAGTGACACATTGGTGGAAAATGACGGAATTAGGCAACTTTTTACGTGCCCGAGGGTTCCCCTTATTAATGGAGGAGCAGAAGGACAT
>NW_015150593.1:1340561-1342153 GCF_000732505.1 Cyprinodon variegatus
AAACCTTTGTTTTCACAGAATAGCTGGATTTATACCAAGGTTTTGTCTGATTGCATGTAGGGATGTCAGATTAGAGCCTGAATACAAATGCACGACACAATTTCTTGTATGATGTCTTAAGATGGAGGAATTTGAGGAGGTTTTATATATTTAAAGAAACAAACAAACAGCGGCTGATATTGAAGACAAAACCAAACATTTTTGCGTAAACTTTGAATTTAATTTCTTTGACTCTGGAAAAAAAAAAAAAACTCAAATATGGGAGTGACATCTGCAACAAAATCCCACACAGTTATCTGTTATTCACCAATAAAGTTAAAGATTATCATAGAAAACATCTGTTGTAACACTGGTAGATGAACGGTGACAGACCAGAACAGCTGAGGGGGAGGATGGACTACAGCTAGTGCTCCCTGGTGTAACAGATCACTAGCTGTGTGCTTCATCACACGACGGAGCAGGCATGCAACACAAAGATGGAGGCAAAGGAGAAAAAAGAAACTCCTAGAAAGAAGTAGAACATGAAGGTGTTTCCACTAGGATTTCTTCCAGTAATGCCCTTCTTAATGTTTCCTTTATCCCTGCTTTCGTTTCATTGGTCATGTTTGAGACCGCAGCATCGGTGCAGCATCTTCCAGTCGGGACGAAAGCGTTCAGTTATGTCAAACCTCGCCTCAGAAAACTTCAAACGGATGATCTGGGCAGCACCTCTTCTTTTACAAAAAAAAAACAAACAAAAAAACAGAACATTGACCTCTGAGCTGCTACAGAAACATCGCTCCAAAGCTGGAGCAAATGTGTTAACAGTGGCCAATTAGAAAAAAAAACTAATAAAAGACAAAATATAAACCACTTCAAAACTCAAAAAAATGAAGTTTAAAATCTATACACATGGCATGTATTCATTAAAGTGACTGAGCCAGTTAGAAACCCAAACAGTAGTTTGATTTAGCAGCAACTTCTTCTCTCAATAAATATAAATGTACAGTAAATAAACGTCTCTCATTGGAGCCAGCTTCAGACTAACCCTGGGGGAAAAGATGGAGGGCGAGTCCTACGGCGGACAGCTACGTTTTCCCAGTATCTTTAGAAACGGCCTGGGGGGCTGATAAAAAAACGTCAACATATCCATCCATCTCTAGAAACTGATCCGTCTGCAAGAAGGTCCTTCTTGTCGGAAAAAAATAAAATAACAGTCCAGTCTGGAGTTTTTAAAACAGCATGCTTTGTCTTCTGTTCTTTCCATTGCCTGGAGGAGAGACAGGAAAAAAAAAAGGATTAAAACCCAGTTTTCCGTGAATTACAACAGATGTTTTCAAAGCCAGCTGTTGATTTCAAACACATAAGATATAATACAAAAAAAAAAACAGAATAAGCAAGAAATACAACATTTAAGAGTTTAGTTTACTGTCAAACAATGTAAAGAATACGGTGGCCCTGAAGTGCAAGCTGCAACTACAAATCTAAAATCGCAACTACATAAAGCAGAGCGCAACTACATTAAGGAAATCGAAACTACATAAAGCAAATCGCAACTACATTAAGCAGAGCGCAACTACATTAAGGAAATCGAAACTACATAAAGCAAATCG
>NW_015150593.1:1342986-1347764 GCF_000732505.1 Cyprinodon variegatus
GCGCCAGCAGCACTTTATAGGTCTGCTGTATGGGACCACTTTGCATTTAGAGTGACCTACGATGACGGCGGAAAGAAAGTTGTTTATAAAAGTGCAACAGTGTGCAAGCTTTGTGCAACACCCCTTTTGCCTGTTTCTTATACTATTAATGTCCTCCTGCTGTTGGGTAAATATCATATCCACTGTGCTAAATGGAGAAATTCTAAACCTTCCTTTCATTGGTTTATGACTGACTTTAAAATCTATTTTTCTTCTCTTAAGATAAAAAATGACAAATATGCCAAAAAACTGAGACTTGATTTCTCCAAACATCTGCCATTTTGTTTTTATTATTTCTATGGATCTGTCTATGTTTGGTTTAAATGTTTGCTGAGATAAATCCCCTGTTAGTTATTTTACTTCTTTGTTTTTCTTTTATTTTAATTGATCTTTATCTGTTCATGTTCACCTTTGCTATCCTCTCTGAGAGTATTTTTTCATGTAAATGTTTGACTTAATAAAAAAAAAAGCGTCGTGCAACACGTGTTATACTATACAAGACATAATAGATTTTCCTTAAAATCAACATATACCGAACCAAAAACCGTGACCACGAAACCGTGAACCGAACCGAACCGTGGATTTTGTGAACCGTTCCACCCCTAGCAGACACGTCCTCCTAATTTGTAAAACCAGCTGCGATTACGGACGAATACGTATTTTTTATACCGATACATCGGTCTTTCTCTGTCTTGGTCTACTGAGTAATGCATTCAGCAGGCATGCTTTGAGATCACCTAAAGCAAACGCATTGCTGCTCCCTTCATTCACTTTTCCTCAATTATTTCTATAATGTTGATAAATGTTTTTCAGGTTAAATTTAGGCTTGTGTAACATCTGTAATCTTATTTATCAAATAAATGGAAAAAGAAAAAGCAACATGGGCTTTAAAGGATTTTGGACTTTAAAGGACTGGACTCATGACAAAATAATCTGTACTGACATTGGCCTTAAAAACTCAGTGTCAGTTGATCTTTACTAGTTAAGGTGGAACCATCATATTAAATGCCTCAAATGAAATAAATCTATTTAAGTGAATTTTAAATATACGGATATTTTAATCAAGTATTGAAAATATAAATTGGACTTATCGCCTGACGATCGCTGCAAATTTAAAATGTTTGCTTATTTAATATCTAATCTTTCGAAGCAGATTCATGAATATAATCAAGCATTTAAAAAAAGAGAAGTTTAGTCAGATGGTTTAACCAGGATAAACACGCTTTTAGTTCGGCATCGTTAGCTGTGATGTCGAGCAAACAGGAGCATCTTTAAAGCTCCCAGCTGCTGCAGATCTTGTTAAATAAAGTGTTTGTACCCCTGAACCTTTTAATATTCTGTCACATTGCCACTGCAAACACGTTCCATGTTGTGTTGGTCAACTAGAAAACACAGTGAAGGTTAGAACATGTGAACTGATGGTCTCACCTGATTCTGCATGCGAGGAGCTCCGGTAGCCGGGATCACGCTGCAGCTGCACCTCCTTCAGAGTGAATATAGACATGTCTGCAGAGGAGACAGAGTCGGTCACCTGGAGAGTTTGGTATAAAGCTCTTAGCAGCCTTCTGTGCCCTTTTCTTTTCATTGATTTAAAACCGTTAGAGATCGAGATCTCTAACGGGGGGAAATGGGGGCAGAAAATCAAGGGGGAAATGGGGGCAGAAAGTCTGCTGCTTTGGAATATCTTAAGCTGTACCTACTTGGCTGCATTTCTGCATCACAGTGTGATTACTCACTCTCTGGCAGCGTGTGCACGCGCGGCCCCAGGGTCCTGAAGTACGGCTGCCTCATTGCTTCATCAGCAGCGATCCTCTTCTTTGATTCATACTAGAATTTAGGTGGATTAAAGCAGAGAATAAGACCTAATCTGAAGTTGTTAAATGAAATCCTAATGTGGCTTTGAAGCATTTAGCTTTGTCTTCAACGTTCCATCCGTTTCTGTCAGGTGGTGTGACTCACTTTTAGAAAAGATGTCAGCAGTTCGATTCCGTCGTTATCCAGCCTAAATGGGAAGGTGGGGAAGAGGAGAAAGAGGGAGTGGGGGGGTCAGTAAGGTGGGCTGACTCACAGATGCTGGCGGCTGTGAGGAAGGAAACTCGGCCAAACAGAGTCAACTATTCCACAGGATTTCCTTACAGGAAGTGACAAAGAGCGCACACTCTTAACTAAACAACCTCAGCCACACGAACGTCTACGTCTAACAGCTCTTCTGTTATACCTCGGCCTAACCAGGAATATCTGCTCGTTCCCATTTCCAGCCATTAGTGGACTGCCAGAAATAAGCAGGAGGTTATGATAGTATAAGTCCAGAAGTATCAGGAAGATAACAGTGATAGATCTCGGTCCTACCTGGGTGCGTGATTGATCAGAGGCTGCTGCTTGTACTTGGAGAACTTGTGGGACCTGAACTCATCGATGGAGGAGATTCCAGGCCAGCTGTCTTCTGTGGGAGTGCCTGCGGAGGGACATTTAATCTGAGTCAGGCTTCAGCGCACCAGCTGGAGGGATTGTTTCATACAGTCAGGGGGGGCTACATGCATTAAAAGGTTAATGCTCCAAGTGTGGAGTGTTTGTTCTTCCCTTGTCACCAGGGGGCAGCACTAACCTAACAGTCTGAAGATGAGGTGCAGCTCGTCCTCCACCGTGGAGCCGGGGAACAGGGGCCGGCCGGCAGCCATCTCATAGAAAATGCAGCCCACTCCCCTGATGGGATCAGATTAGAGAGGGGGGGGTCACAAAAAGAAGCTGGGCTTAAACTCTCACCAACATTTGGATCAAGTTCTCAGGGCTTTCCAGGCTGGATGCAATCTGTCCATTATAAACCCCCCCCAAGAGAGCTGAAGCTTCTGATACATTCATGTTCGGTTTAATTAGAACCAAAAAGATTCACTTTTCTATATAAAAAAATGGCAAAAAATGTTTACAGTTTATAAGTGTATAGCGATTTATATGTCAAGGCAACAACACAGATGAGATACAGGAAATGAAGCACTTATATAGCCAAAAAGAAAAAAAAAATTCAAGCAATCTGATTCAATTTAGTTTCTTTTTATGACCCCATATTCTCTCTAGGGGGCGTCACATACAGCAGCTCTAATTAAACCAACCGTACAGACTGTCCAGTGCACTAAGTCACCAGCTTGCAGCAATCTGTCCTGATTGAGCAGGAGGCAGCGGTGGACAGAGAGTTTTAGATTGCATACAAACCATCAGTAAAAGAGGAAGCTCTGTGCGAATCTGAACCCTTAAAGGTATAATGGAGATTTTTCTTGTATTTTTTAAAGACCAGCTCTATCAACTTTTTAAAAAAATGCACAAGCACAACCCTTTACCTGCTCATAAGCGGGAACGGTTATTAAACACGTGCAAGAGCGTGCAGAAGCCCATTTCTCCTTGTGCACGCTCTGTTTAAAAGTTAAAAGTTCCTGTTCTCATAGCTCAGACAAGCTTACTGTGTCTCAACATCCACCATAACCCCTAAATCCCTCAATCACTATATAGAGCGGGGAAAATATACTGGACTTTATAGCAAACTCAGTTAACTGACCTTTCCGACTGATGATCAGTACTTTTTGCTCCCTATTGATGACGTAAATCCTCCTCATCTTTGTTATTAGTCGCTGCTGTCGGGTAGCGACAGCCTAAGGGTGACAGCAAATCCCATAATGCTTTTTGAGGAGTGCTCTTTATGCAAAGCATTCTGGGATATATCTGCCTTTCTTTTCCTCTCATACACTTTGTAGACACTTTTTTCTCTTATGATCCTCGGCCATTTTCAAAGAACAGCGGTGAGAAAGGTGAGCTTCAACAGCTGTCTGAAACCGTAGCTCACCACAGATATACGCCTGAAAGTGTGCATGCGCAGAAAAAGATGGCTAACGGGACGAGCATATAGGACGGCCTTACGTAAACATATCCCCGGAATGATTGACAATTAGGAGGACCACTTATTTAGATCATCCACCTGGAAAAATAAATCCGCCACTATACCTTTAACTTTAGCGTAAAAACCTGATCCTAAACATGCTACTCCTACGGAGAAACATAATGATGGCAGCATCATGCTGTGGGGCTCAGCAGGGTTAGGAAAGCTTTGGATGATGCTGAATGTAAGGTAACACAACAGTTTAGATCAAAGCTTAATCATGTGTTGGGAATAAATACTAAAATTTCCAGTTTTTAGTTCAGATTTAGTCCAAACCTTTAATACCCCTGCCTCAGTCTCCTTCTTCATCATACATCAATCAATAAGGTACATTATTTTGATATCTGAAAAGCTTCACATGCTTTTCCAAGACAAGGATAAGAGGTCACAATGCACCATTTTCTAAACCAGATTTAAGCTGCTTAAATCTCTGTTTCAGAGAGAATCTATCTGCCTGTTCCTCCACTGCGCAGACATACGGACCGGTCGCCATCTCCTCACACAGTGAGACCCACTCACCACATGTCTATCTGCGTGGAGTATTCAGAAGAGCCCAGCAGCACGTCCGGAGGCCGATACCAAAGCGTCACCACCTCATTAGAGTATGTCTTAGTGGGCACGGACTTGGCCCTCGCCAAGCCTGTGGAGAGCATTAATAAAGTTAGACGCAAAAAAACAGGAAATTCATGAAAAAGAACAAGGAATATAGCAATTAAAAATATTTACACTACCCTACCGTTCAACAGTTAGGGGTCACATTGAAATGTCCTTATTTTTGAAGGAAAAGCACCGTACTTTTCAATGAAGATAACTT
>NW_015150593.1:1348936-1351818 GCF_000732505.1 Cyprinodon variegatus
TTTTTTACAATAAAACCCATGATCCAGGCCATAATCTAAAAGAATTAGGCATAAAAGGACCCTAAACTGAAACTTTTATCATGGCTCTGGATCGTACCAAAGTCAGCCAGCTTGAGCTCTCCTCTGTCATTGATGAGCAGATTCTGGGGCTTCAGGTCTCTGTGGAGAACTTTCCGCCTGTGACAGTAGGCCAAGCCTCGCAGGATCTGGAACAGAAAAATCTACAGAAAACAAACATCAGTGATTAATAAAACTAGGAAGTAACAAATACATCAGATTTATTGTGGTATAATAATGTGATAAAAAGCACATCAGGGTGTTATAAATGACTTCCAACACAGGGTTGCTAACTTCAGTCTCTTGCCACCAGGGGGCACACAAGCAGCATTTCTTGGATTTACACCAGCAGACAGACAGAAAAAAAAAAAAGAAAACCTCCTGGGAGTCTATTAAGGCAGCTGGCCACCTGTGAGGTCTCACCTTTACATTCTGCATGCTCAGGATGTTCCCGCAGTCGTCCATGTACTGCTTAAGGTCTTTGTCCTGGAAAAGAGAGAGAGGGCGTATAGAGAAGAGAACTGAAAAACCCTTTAACATTTGGAAAACAACCCTTCAAATGCACAACATTATGAATAATAAACAAATGAAGGAGTATGTTTTAGCATCCACAATGAGAGGAGGGCCTGAGTTAGAGGACAAGGAGGTGAAGGCCTCACCAGGTATTCGAACACCAGTGTGAGAGACTTGTCTGTGTGGACGATGTCGTGCAACGTGACGATGTTGGCGTGTTTAAGGTCCTTCAGTAGAGACACTAAAAACAAAGAGGAGAGGATTAACTAGTAGCAAATCTAAGACAACTAAAAGTCATTTATAACCTCATGACAGATACATGCATCTGTTCGCCATTAAGTAGCAATGTCTTCAAATCACATGCACGGTCGCTTTCTCCATTTACTATTTGTTACAAATGTTTCTGATCTTTATAACCTAGAACATAACATCTTGGCCTATTTGCAAAAGGACTGGTTCAGTGTAACATTGAGGAGGATGATATGTCGGGAATCATGCAGAAAAACTCTGCTTACCAATGAGAAATATAGTCAGACTCCTGCTTTACCCTCATCTCTTAGGAAGGTAGTGGTGCTATTAAACTTATTAAACTCTAAACAAAGTTTCAGATGCTGTTTAAAAAGCTAAAACTGCTTGAACCTTCTGCACACAACTATCCCTGACCTGCATGGTCAGCCTTTATTAAAAAAAACCTGGGCTGGATCCTACTGTTCTGTCAAATTTTAGGCCTATTTTTAAGTTGCCTTTCTTCTCAAAAATCTTAGAGAAGATCGTTTATTCCCAGCTCATGGACTTTTTAAATTAACTAAATCTTCTTGAGATTTTCCAATCTGGTTTTAAAACATTGCACACCACAGAATCAGTGCTTTTAAATGTTTTTAATGACATCTTTTTAGCTACTGACTCTGGACACTCCTTGTACTTTTAGATTTGACTGCAGCATTTGATACAGTGGACCATGAAATCCTCATTTCTCGTTTGGAGCAGTGGGTGGGCATCAGTGGCTCAGCATTGGAATGGTTCATGTCCTGCCACTTTCCGCATCAGCCTAGAGGACTCTCTGTCCACCACTGCTCCTCTCTCATGTGGGGTCCCACAGGGCTCCGTGCTTGGCCCTCTTTTATTTTCTCTCTATCTACTCCCACTTGGCTCCATTCTCAGGAAACATGGCATTTCCTTTCACTGTTATGCGGATGACAGCCAGATGTATGTCCCCCTCAAAAAGACTGATTCCTACTCTGTTGAACCACTTTTAAAATGTTTACATGACCTTAAAGCTTGGATGTCTTTAAATTTTCTCAATTTTAACGATTGGCTTTTGACACCATGTAGAGTGTTGATTTTATGTATACACATGCATATTTTTATCCTGTGCGGGCAGTGCTTTTATTTTATTTTATTTACTTTTATTTATTTGAGTTATTTTATCTTTTTGTGCAGCACTTGTGTTTATTGCAATCAGGCTATATAAATAAAGTGGATTGGTGTTCTTTAGCCTTCATTTAATTTTTTTCTGGCATTTTTATTGTCATTACACTGTCACAAGTACAGCACAATGAAATTAACTATGCATTTAACCCCTTCCCTTGGGGAGCAGTGGGCTGCCATTATGCGGCGCCCGGGGAGCAGTGTGGGGTTAAGGGTCTTTGCTCAGGGAGCCAGAGTGGCAGTCTGTGGGAGTGGATTTCGAACTCACAACCTTTCCTTTCCAAGCTCTATGCCCTTACCACAAGACCACCACTCCCCTGTTGCTTGATGTTGCCACTTTAATATTGCAAAAGGTGAACAGCATCAATTATTATTAGCTATTATTATGTTCTATGAGCTGCTCTGTCACAGTCCTATCTTCTTAAGGCATCAAAAACTAGTTCTTCAGTGTATCAGGATCCTGTTGCATTCATATACTTTTAATGTTAACCTCAAAACAGCCCTGGAGCTCTTAGCGTTACGTTTACCTCAAAGGAGAACAGGTTTGTTTGCTTGTTACATAACCTCCAAGTGTTCTTACCTTCTCTGATAGCCGTGCACGGGGCCCCTTCCTCATGCTCCAGTCTGATCTCCTTCAACGCCACCAGGTTGTCCGTCAGCTTACTCCTCCCTTTGAAAACTGTTGCATAGGTTCCCTGCGGAGCAGCAGGACAAGACTTAAAGCACAATGCTGGACAGAGGATGCACGTTCATGGAAAAATGGCAGATTTTTCCCACTTTATTTTTCACTCTCTAATTTTAAAGATCATTATTTCTAAAGGCCCTTTAAAAGAACACAAGGGACAGAGGGGCGTCGAAAGGAATTGAATATATTTAGTTGATGG
>NW_015150593.1:1353373-1356065 GCF_000732505.1 Cyprinodon variegatus
ATTGAATTAGTACCAACATGATCCCTTTGTGTCAAACTGCGTCTGCTTGGATGTGAACCCAGCAGTACAAGATTGGGCTGAAAATGTGACATCAGAAGACTGTCAGTGCGTGGTTTGCTACAGAGTCGAGTCACTACATACGTCCCTGTAAGGCTGAGCCTATTGTGTTTATGACTTTAGTTTGTTTCCTTTTGCTTCGTCTGGCAGGCTGCAGCCCAGTAAACTGATGTGGGTTGCCTTGCTATGATGACAGGTGGATGCTATTGTTGAGACGAACGGAAACGAAGCAAATAAAGGTGCAGCCAGATGAAGAGGGCCCCTGGAGGGCCGTGTTGGCTTCTTTAGTAACTATGACACCATTAGCACCCGGGAGACGAGAGGAAAATGTAAAAGTCAACAGACTCACATACCTCCCCCAGTTTGTCCAGCTTGATGTACGTCTCCAGCTTCCCGAATCCGATTTCTGACTGGAGGAAAGAAAAGGACAAACATCATTAACGTTGGCAGCATCTTTATTAGCGGGGACAAGATTAACAGACACGGCGACAAATCCTTCTGAATGCCTTACAGCATGAAACGAGGGGCGAAAAGAGGAGATCTAACGCCTGAACCCAAATCAGAACTAATCGGTTATGACAAGAAAAAGTTATCTTGTGGGTTTTTTTGGGAGTTTGCAAACAGTAAGATGAACCAATGAAAAAGGTTCCCACTTATAAAGGAAGAAAGCATACGGTGACATTTTTGAAACTGGTTTCAGAGATCAGGTTAATGTATGAATTAGATGCAATCAAGAGGGGAGTTTTGATGAAGCCCCTGCAGAGCTGAAAGGTCAGGTGTCCAACACACAACTGAGGCTTTATAAACGGGGAGTAACGCTAATAAAGAAAACCAGGTGGCGAGGAGGTCTACACGTGTCTCACTTCTGCTTTTTTCTCTCTCCTGTTTAAAATCACACGCCTAAAATCAAAATCTCAAGCAAATTACTGAAGCAAATGACAAAGTGCACGTTTGAAAACAGCAACCTGGAAATTCTCACTTCTGCTTTTCTCTAATGTTAAATGAACCTGCCTCTCACAGCTGGCCATGACACAACAGCCCATCTTCTGTTAAACGCTCCCTTCTCTACCTCACCATCATCGTGCTCCAACATTGACACGAGGAATCACTATTTAATACCCTGTGCAATAACCTATTTTATATTTTATGCCCAGTGCAATAACTACCTATATAATTACTCATTTATATAAATACCTATTTAATACTCTGTATAATCATCATGTTAAATAAGAGAATTAAAAGTATTTTTAATAAAGCAGGGGGGTTTTATTTAGCTGAATATGAGCTCATTTAAACATTAAGTGAAGAAGAAAAAGGTTCAATCAGGAAATTTTGAATGAAGCGTCAAATAAATAAAAAAATAACTGTTTTAGGCTACTTTCTCTGAAGGGTTTTTAAAAGGTGGGACAACATGGCCTGTTTGGACATTTCCCTCCTTCACAAACTCCCCATTTAAACACCTTCAGCTGTGATTCATTGTTATGCAGAAATGTTGTTCTCAAATCAAGCCTCTGGGAGAAACCCCTGAGCAGCATCCTGTCTGTATATCAGCTCCGCTTCCAGGGAATCACCCTTTGAACCGAGCTCACTAAATCCAACCCAAACTAGTTGGACTCGAACTGTAGAGACAGAAAAATAGGCCTCAGCAAACCAAGCAACATGCCGACACCATCCTTTGTTGTTTCTTAGGTTTCGTTGAGGTCGCTATGTGCCGGAGAGAAAGAGGGGAATTACTCTGGAAGTTATCCAGAGACGCTGACGTCACAAAATGTCAGCATCATAAAACCGGGAAACAAACTCAGATTTTAACCCTTGACCTGCTGTCCATGACGTCATTAAAAATATCACATACAGAACCTCTCCTCACCAGTGATGCTCTGCGGGAACGTCGGCTCAGCGGCTGATCGAAGGGCGGGCTGCTCAGCTGCAGCTTCTGCAGGTAGCCGTCGGGTATCCGGATATCGGCCGGTAGAGACAAACGTTTGTTCAAGTCCTGCAAACACAGATTGTTTAAATAAGAAGTTGTTAAGATTCTGGGAAGCTGTAGTCCTGCAGAGATGAATAAATAAATTTTACAGGGTGGTATTTTCTACAAGATGTGAGGACATGTTTTTGTTTCATTCAGGCTACAAAAGCATAAGAGAGAGCAACACTTTCAGCAAGCAACAAGAAGGCTACAGTGCAGCTAAACTCTAAAGCTCTGGACATCATAGTAAAGGATGGATTTGGAAATATGGCAAACTCTTTAAATCTTATATTTCTGAAATACCGTATTTTCGCGACTATAAGGCGCATATAAACGTCTTTTTTTTCCTCAAAATGTGCGGCGCGCCCTATAGTGCGGCGCACCCTATGTGTGTTGTTACTGCAGACGTTGTTGAGACCACCATGAGAACGTTTAAGGGGGAAGTGTGGGCATGGATTGTGTATAAAAGAACAGGTATGTGCTTTATGCAGAACATTGTTGCCATAACAACCCTGAAAATGGCAAAGAGACAAGCCTATGAAGCACAGTTTAAACTGAAGGCTATCAGCTACGCAGAGAAACATGGAAATCGAGCAGCCGCGAGCGATGGATGACCCACGGAGACCACAGTTTCACGAAAAGTGGAAGGCAGCGCCGGGCAAGTTACGC
>NW_015150593.1:1356596-1360329 GCF_000732505.1 Cyprinodon variegatus
GGTCCTTAAATCACATTATGTCATCTTTACTTCCAGTAACAGTATTAATGCTCAGAGAATCCTTTAAAAAAAAAAAAAGGGTTGTTTCGAAAGCCACTTCAACATATTCGTAAAATACTTATTCTTGAAGAGAAATCTCTGTCATCAAGTCTGATGAAATCAGTTTTAAATCTGGCAGAAAAACCTGTCAGAGCCGCCCACGCAAACAGGAAGTTTACATTATACACCTGCAGATGAAAGCTTCTCTTTGCATCAAAGCAGGAAGCGCCTGTTAACGTCCAACTCCTGACTTATTACATAAACTCAAACTCACTCAACATCTGGATCCGTCCCAAAATGCATCTCCAGTTTGTTAGATCACCGTTTTTAATCTGGCCTCTCTTACAGCTTTCACTCTACTTGCAGCAGGAAATTTTTCACCTTAACTTTTTTCGCCAACGCAGACTATTATGTAACTAGCACTTCAACGCATGGGAAACTGATAAATCTAAGAGCCTCCTGGACTGGTCGGTTGACCTTCAGCTGCTTTTTTTCCAACTTTGGGTCACCGTTCCTTGTTATGATCTGCTGCATTTATTGATTTCTCCAAAACAAAATTAGGAGGAATAATGTTTTACTTTCTGCAAACTTCTGCGGAAATTAAAGAACCACCAATTAAATCTTAATCACCTTAATGCTGTAACCTGGTACTAATTTTTATTAATTAATAATCATTCCCACCCTATAAATAAATGTGCTAAAAAGTACATGTTTGTAACCTTTTTATTTATTTTCTTTCTGTCAATCCAGTGCTATAGATTTCATGCCATCTTTGCTTTAATTGAAACCTATTTTTAAAAAAAAAAGATAATATCCGTCCTTTTTTTTGGAACAACTTGCTGATGGCTGGATATCCAACAGTCACATTAAAACAGATGCTCGGTTTGGTGGCAGCTGCTGCGATGTTTGCATGTTTTCAGAAACATTCCTCTGCTGCTTTGTCGTTACGATTCACGCGGCCAGATTTGGCGACTCTGTTCATGCGACGTCCATCCATCGCCTGACCTTTGCACCCACACCCTCTCCGGGAGTCGTCCAATCGTCCCGTCCTAATCCCTTACAACAGGGGCCCATCTGGACGGTATTACACTAATCCCGGTGATGTAATCCCAGGACGGCATGGCTCCCTGCCGCCATGCTCTCATTTCTTACTTTGTCGTTTCTTCTGCTGATGTGAAGCAATGAAATGTTTAATTATAGCAGGAAGTGCTATACAAGTTTCCCCTGTTGCCATACGTCTTAATTTCACCTTAAAAAGTACACTTTTTCTGATTGTGAAACAGTCACAGGAAGTATGAGGTGTAGGCTACATGTTCTGCTCTCAGAGATCTATGTGTGGGCAGCACATTTCCACCACCGGTTCTTGAGGTTATTTTTTTTCCATCCTCTTGCTATCTTGCATGCATGGTTTGTCTTTTCTGCGGCCTGCAAAAAAAAAGATTTTTTGTTTCTCTTGAAGAGTTTTGTTTTTTAAGTTTCTGCCAGGATCACAGCTGGAGCAGAACTGAACCTTTAAACAGTAGAAGTTTATGTTCAGCCTCTATGAACGTAAAAACGAAGGAGGGATGCGTTTGCTCTCCTTCTGAGAAGAAGACAGACATTTGCCCTGATTCCTGATTCATGTCAGGTGTTCCTTCCTGAAATCCAATTAGCAACAGTTAGCCAATTATAAGCTGTGGTGTCGCATCTTTCTCTAACGATCAGAGTCCTCCAACTGTTCAGATAAACCTTGTTTTGATGGTAATATTTTAAAGAAACCAGGTCTGTTACAGTACTTAAAAAAGGAACCACTTTAAACTATGTCTTAGCTACACAAGGACAGATATTTTTTATAGCTACAGCTAACTTTTCTCTTGTTTTTCTTTCCCCAATAGTGAGGTCTCTGACCGTTTCTCCTTCCTGGTCAGACTTTCTGCACTCCAATACTACAATCTTATGCAACTACAGGTCAGAAAAATCCTCAGCTAAACTATTTTTTATCTTTCAAACTGGACTACCAACTGAGCTCCTACAAATGTTATTTATATAGTATTTCTGTATAAATCAAATGCATTTGCTTTTTGTTGTAAATTAAGCTACTTAATTTACCGTTTATTTTCTGCTGAAAACAGTCTGATCGCATAAGTTAAATAATCAGCAGTTTATGAACTTGTGAACCGAATTAAGCCGACGGAAATCTGCTAAAGCCGGCAGCAGCTAATAAGAAATCTAAAGAATTTTATTATACTGTAATAAGAGTTTTACCCAAAACTACGTTTTTGGAAATCTGTATTCAAATAAGAGCTGAAGGAGGAAGGCAAGAGGAAGAGGGACATCTATAACCCTTAAAAAGATAAACATTGAATAGAAAATGAGTTGCAACAAATAAATATCTGGTACTGTTAGCATCCTGTTAGCACTAGCCTCTTTATGAAAACACAGGAACAATAATTGAATGTTTTAAATCATGCTAGCCTGCAGCCAGCTGTTTGCTCAGTGCTGTGATAAAGTATTTATTCTCATTCAGATTGGTCACTTTTTAACATTTCAAAGGGAGCTGGAAAATAAATCTGTTTTTATTGACATTATTTAGAAACAGCCACGGAAAAGGTGAATGCTTCCTCTTAAACGGACTGTTATCAAGCACAGTTCAGGGCAAATTTTCTGAGCCACACCCACAGCAGGTTCTGGTTAGACCTGTAAAGAAATTCCCGAAATAGAACCTGTCTGACAACGACCAACAGGAATACATTTGCATAGCATCATGTCAGACCAATTAGTTTTTTTATTTTTTTTTATCTTACACAATACTTTATGTTGTGCTGTTGTTCTGGAGAAAAAAAAATTTATCTTCACCTACTGTAAGATTTTTCAAAGTTGAAAATAGATTTTTGTTTTACACTAGTACTTATAAAAACCTTAATTTTTAGTGGTATCGATGTCATCCGATCATATTAAATCAGTGCGACTCATTTTCCACCCAAATTGTATTCAAATAATAATATAAAAAATATATTTCTAAAATTTGTATCCAAGTAAATAAAATAAATAAATAAATCCATTGAAACAAAAAGACAATAATAGTTTTGTTCCTGAAAGTCTTCATATTATGTAATAACCAGAGATGCGTCCAACTCAGGTTGCAGGAAGTTTACGTAAATTTGAGAGACAGAAGGAGAACAGGTTTAGTGTAGGCGGACGTAGTGACAATAGGTAAAGGTTTCAAACCACATTTCAAAACTGATTTAAACAACAATAGGTGGAAGAACGGCGAGTTGAGAAGAGCTGCTTGTCTGCAGGAAAACCTTTAGAGAGATGATCAGACTCTGCCTCATTCCGCTGACATCTTCATGACATACGTTTAGCCACAGAGAGCGAGCTGAATAATCAGACAGACACAGACTTGGCTGAGTTAATGCGTTGGAGCACTTTTCACACGTCAAAGTTCGCTTAGGCAGAGCGAGTGACTCACATCTAAGACGTCTATAGTTTGATGAGCGGGGAGGGGAGAAGGGAGAACTGAGGCTGAAGAGACTCTCACCTCAGCAGAGATGCGTCTGTTCCCTTTGTTCCTCAGACAGACCCCCGTGGGGGACTGCACCTCATCGGAGGACGTCCCTGACGCCTGATCGCTCTCCCCGTCTGACCCCATATTTATGTTTTCATGGACAATGTCTGGAAAATAGAAGGAAAACACTAAAGGAGCATATACAAC
>NW_015150593.1:1360916-1364254 GCF_000732505.1 Cyprinodon variegatus
TGCAGTCAACAAAGTTCAATTTTATTATTATTACTTTAATATCAAATCACTAAAAAGCAACAGATCAGCTTCTAATATCAATGACCCTGAGAGATTTGGGTTTAAAACCATTTAAATTCCACTAAGTTTATTTCCAACAGAAAACCATACAGACGTCTCTTAAAAGTTAGACAAAAGCAGTTCTTAAAATAATCAGTTTTGGTTTTGATTACCTTTCATTTAAATCCCCTTATTGCCTCCTAACTTTTAGCTCCCTTCACTGATTCAAGCCAGAAATCTGGCTGGATGGGTCCAAAAGCCTTAAAACTGCTCCCAGTCAGAAGAGAAGACGTTTAACCTGCATTAAAGTCTCTTTTTAAAAGAATCTGATGTGATTTATCACCCAAGTTAGCTTCCTATCTCAGCAGAGATCTTGTAAAAAGCAGGATGCAGGTTAACCAATTTGTTTTTAACCTTATGTGCTGAGTCAGGTCGCTATCTAAAGATAATTTAACAGAGAAGGGCGTTCAGAAACTCTGCAAGAAATAAATATTGTGCACTGTAAAAAAAAGCGTAATTCAGATAATTAGAGCTATGCAAGCTAGAAAAAAACTGAAAACTAGTCTGGATAAATCTTTAAAGTGGAAATGAAATGAACTGAAATCATGAGATTTTGTCTTACCATCATCAACATGGCGAATGGGCTCAAAAGCATAAGCAAAGCCATTCAGAGAAAATTTTTATTTTATTTTTATTTTATTTTTATTTTTTTTACAAAAGGGTTCAATTTCTAATTCATTTGGAATAAATTTCTACTTATTGTTGAAACTGATTGTAAACTATCGCTGAAGAATGTTTGCGTACCCTACGTGCACAAAGGAACGTCACTGCAGATCCTTCCTTCCAGCAGTCTAAGAGCTGCTGGAAGGAAGGATCTGCTGTTCTTGGACAATAGTTGGTTAAGTCGGGCATACACTGTATGATTTATTTAACTGTTTTCGCGCCTATTTTCCAGTCTTGCTTTGCTTTCAGCCTGATCGTGCGTGGTGTAGTGTACAGGGGGTAACGAGGGGCGATCAGCCTCTCACGGCCACCTTCCGATCAGGAATCGTGAGTTCGGGAGAAAATCAAACATGTTTGAAATTCAGTCGGCTGTCGGCAAATTGATCAGTGGGCAAACGTGGATTCTTCTTCTCCCTCTTAGACGAAAACACAGAAGCATGGCGGGGGTGCCACTGAAACGAAGTAAAATTGACAGACCGTAGTAGCCACGTTTACTCAGCCATGTCTTTGACCAAATACGTCATTGCCTTTTCTTTTTATGGTACAAATTTCACTCTAGTGAACATACATCGTGAGCTGTAAACTTTTAAACGTTTTCGTAGTACAGCGTGACCTGTAGCCACGTGCAAAGATTGAAAATATATCACAGTCTATGCCCGGCTTTAGTGTGTTTTTTTTGCACACCTTTTACAATAGATCTTGCTATTCTTATTAACCAACAATTCGACATTTTCTTTTTTCTTATGTTACAAAATTCTACTATTGTCATTAAATGGTTTTATATTTAAACCTAATGTGACATTTATATGTGCAATATAGTTTTATTTTCTGTTTTATTCTATCTAGCCTCCTGTCTGTATGTGGAAGAGGAAAAAATAAGTAAATAAGATTTAATAATCTGTCAGATTTCATCTAAGTCACTGATGATAGAGCCTAACAAGAAAAAAAACAAAAATAAACAAGGCATTAAATATAATTTTCTTCATGCCTGACCACATTCAGAAAACAGCACACTTTTTATCCCTTTGGGGTTTTTAATCAGCCTGAATTCCTGGTTTGCTTTGAACCATTTAGTTTATCTCTAGTTATGTTTATTAGAGATAAATACAGTATTTCACATAAAAACAGGCCTTGTTGAAGTCTCTGTCATGTGTGTTCACGCATGCGTTCACAAATCAGCATGCTGGGGCCCATTAGACACAGCTGAAATGTTTTCTAAGCACTTCCAGGGGATTTTATATAGAGAATCAGATTTTAATCTATTTGTAACTAAATTCACTTTAAACAGAAGCGAAAGAAACATATTTGTAGGCTTGTTTTGATTCCTCCTAAGCAAGGTTTGATGAAAACATTGAGTGTCTCACCAAGGCGGCTGCCGTTGCGAGGCATGACCAAACCCAGGCCTCCCCCGATGACACTCTGAGGCCGTCGCATCGGCGGCTTCTTAAATGAGCCCGAGTACTGATGGAGGAAAGAGTGGACGCTGTGGGCCGAAGCAGGGCGGCCGTTCCTCACTATGGGCTCTGCGGGACAGAGGAAAGGCTCCGTTAGAAATGAGGTGGCCTGAACACAGGAATATATCATCCAATCAATGGATCTGCTAACGGAGAACATTTCTATTAACCTTAGAAGGTTTAAGCTTCAGTTAAACAATGATTAAAAAAAGGTTGAATTTCCTCTAAAAGTTCATTTCTGAGTTAATTTAAAACACAAACAAGTTCCTTATTTGTTAAATACTAACCAACAAAAAAACTTTTTAACAAAAACAAAAAACTAATCTATGCCAAACAGCGTTAAGACATTAATAAAATAAACCTTTCATAAGCCTGTCAATTCTGCTGAAGGACAGCTTCTTTCTAAAATAATAAATTTTTTCGAGAAACGGAATACCTTTTTTTTTTATCTGCAATCATAAAATTGAAAAAATAAAAATAAAAATAAAAAAAAAGGTTTGGAAATATTTGACTCTACATCTTAACAGTAAATAATGTGTGCGGCTCACTTACTGCAATAGATAGAATCTTTTTTTTTTTATTTTCCTTCTCTTTAGATGTATCTTTATCAACAATTTATAGGAATAACATTCTGATAATCAATTTAACCCAGAAATTAACATTTCATGTCTAAAAGTCAATTATTCACATTTGAAAATTCTTAAAAGGGTTAACTGAAACCAATGTAGAAAAAAAGTGGATCTCACCTAATAAATATTGTAGAAAATATATTTTAATTATTTTTTTTTTCTTTTAAAGCAAATAATACAGATAAAGAAAGTCTGATTTGTTCTGGTTGAGAATCCAGGAATGAAAGTGTAGTTGGGCTGAGAGTGAAACCCTATAATATTAAACCACCTCTATAAATCTATTAATCACTGCAAGCCTTCACTCAAAAATCATTTATCAGTGTATCAAACACACACATCTTTAGTTTCCATTTTATTTTGCCTACCAAGAACCAGAACCAAACAAGGTGAAGCAGCGTTTAATTTTTATGCTCAACTAATCTGGAATAAACTCCCAGAAAACTGTAAACATTTCTTTAACCCTTTAAAGCCCGATCCAAGAATAAAACAAAAC
>NW_015150593.1:1365842-1367633 GCF_000732505.1 Cyprinodon variegatus
TTCCTTAAATAGAAAACTGAATCAATGTGGTCTCTGTAAAGTGCCTTAAGATGACACGTGTTGTGAATGGTCGCTATATGAATAAACTGAATTGAAAAAACATGAATGCTTCTTTTTTGCCGGTTATATAAGGTCAATATTTTCACCCCATCTCTTATAGGTTTTTTCCAACACTAGTTAAAGAGTGCAATCTTAAAAAGGTTGGCAGAATTAGCTTTAATTGAGACAAATTATCCTTTTAATGCTTAAATTTATACTGACCAAATACAAACACAGCTGTGGGGTAGTGCTATACTCTTCTGTGCTACAAAAAAATGTGACAATACAGAGGTTTATGAGTTTCCCCCGTCATCGAGGAGAAAATGGTTCTTCGGATAGAAGCAGCTAATTGGCAGTAGTAGCTCAGACATGGGAAGTGATGTAGGACTGGGACGCGACATAAGGCTGCATCTCTGCCGAGGATCGTTCTATCATTTATGGATTAAGCAGATTAGTGTGCGTCTCTGTCAATTCAGGGTCACAGAGAAACATGTTTTCATGTGTTTATGACTGATGGATTTGACTGGCTTCCAGATCTCGGAATCAGCATAAATCTAAAAGCTAAAGCTGACCTTAAAGGGGCCACTGACTGGATGGATGTACGGGTCATTTTCAACATGAAAAGCAGATTTTAGTCAGCAGCAACTCAGTTAAACGTTACAGCTTTTAAAGTTCCCTATTGGCATTTTATATGAGGCTGCCTGATCTTTGGTTGGATACGGATGCACATACATGAAAGAAATCCACATAATGTTGAAATTTAAAAGCGATGGCTAAAGCTGAAGGTTTATCTCCAACAGCAGGCCTGTTGGAGATAAATGGACGTTCACATTTAAAACAAAAAGCCTATAAGGATAAAAGTGCGTCATGTAAACACGGCAATTGGAATATTGTGATTTGATTTAGCACAACAACAAAAAAACAACAAAGAACATTGAAAGACTACTGGAGTATTATTCATCAGGCCACTTTAAGTAGTGCTGACTTAAAAAGACAGCGGTCAAAAATATGCAGAATGAATTTAGAAGCTGGAGAAGATAGCTCAGCTAATAACCTAGCTAACATATAATAATAATAATAATAATAACTTTGATATTAATATCACAGTAAAATAAAATCGTAAGATTATTTAGCAGCAGAAAAATATAATTACGTGCTAAGCCTATAATAAAAACACTAAAAAACGAAAATTCATGCATGCAAATAAGCTGAATAAAGTAAAATACAGGAAACACTTTTAATCCTCCATGAACATTAAAAAGACGTGTATGTAATTTTTTTTTATCTAATAAACCATTATTAGGACAAATAAGTAGGTCAGTTTACTTGAACTTTTTCTGCTCTCTTTTTGAACTTCCTCTTGGTTTCGCATGCTTGCTCGGCTCAACTGCTTCTCTATCTACTCGTTGTAAAAATCTCCATTGAGATTGTTTTGTCATGGTATTAGGGATGTAAATCACATCCATCATAGCAATTCGATTCAGTATCGATTTCCTGACCCAACGATTCGATTATTTTCGATACTCAAGAATGCACAACGATACGATTCGATTAATTGGTTCATTTTTTTTGTTTTTCACCTTACAGGCTAGACAATGTTTCAAATCCCCGCTCTTTTTGGCCCTCATGTCCCTCCGTCGTCGGACTAAACTTGCCCCCACTTCCTCACCGCCTCATCCATATCTAGATCTAGTGTGTAGCGCAGACCACGCTTCAATATTGAGCATAAATCCAAAAATTTCTGTGATAAGC
>NW_015150593.1:1371144-1372150 GCF_000732505.1 Cyprinodon variegatus
AACAGTCCAAAAGGGCGTGATAGTATAGATGGAAGACCCTTGTGTGCGATCAGTGTCATAAGCCCTACCCTTTTGAAACCGTGCCGAGATCGGTCAGAGCATGGTAACAGATACCTGGTGAGTGTAAATCGCACACAGAACTGAACCGGACCACGCCCAGACACAACGAACCGCGCTAAACTGGACAATGCACATTAATGAACATCAGTATAAAAACTAATGTAAATATGCCGGATAATAGCTACAAAGCTAGTTTTCATCTGTAGTCCCTAGGCAGGCAAATACATAAGAGTTTTAAGAGTTTAGTGGTCACATGACTGGTTTGTTTTCATCTGTAGTTTGAGTTGAGCTCTAAAGCTGATCAGTGTAGGGCTCTCCCGTATGTGCAGAGGAAGACTGTTCCAGATGTTAGTGGCTCTCACAGAGAGAGTGTCCTGACCAAAAGTTGTTCTTCTGTGAGGAACCTTACAGTCTCCTCTGAAGGAGGCCCTGGTTCTCAGCCCACCTGAAGTCTTAGGTTTGAACAGAGTAGACATAGGAGGTGGGGCTAGTCCATGTAGAGCTATATAAATGAAGCATACATACTCAAAATGTATACAATTTTCAAAATTTAAAAGATTGTACTTGTTTAAAATATTACATACATGAAAAGAATTAGGTTTTTGGTCAAACACTTTTAGAGTTTTTTTGTACAGTGATTCAATTAATTTTAAATTGATAACTGTGGTCAGAGACCGACTTGTGATGCAGTATTCAATGTGAGATAAAATCATTGATTGGAGAACAATTCTAGCAGCACCAAGTGTTAAAAAAGGTTAAATTTGACAGTATTGGAAAGTTTTTTGATATGATTTTTAAAGGACAAAGTGGAATCAAGTATCACGCCAAGGTACTTGAATTCTGTGACAAGTTGTAATTCTTCTCCTCTAAAAAATACTTCTGAGCTTTTTATTTCTTTTGATTGTTTTGAGAACATCAAACAGACCGTTTTTTTGGAATTGAGAAG
>NW_015150593.1:1373327-1374573 GCF_000732505.1 Cyprinodon variegatus
AAAAAAGTACTCCAGAGTGTTGTTCAGCATGGGGGTGAGTAGAAAATGAAGGCTAATCATGTTTTGGGTGTACTATTCCTTTAACACTCCTTGCATGAGTATAAATTACAGCGTCATCTGCATACATTTGAAAATTCACATTATTACATGTTTTGGGAAGGTCATCAGTAGGGCTCGGCGTGATTCAGTGCGTGAGCATCGGTTTTCAAAGGGTAGTGTAAATGGGGCTATAGAAAGTGACTGGGGCCCTTTGAGGTTATTTCCAGTCATAGCTTTCTCACGACATGTTTAACTGGATGTAAAAAACTTCCTAGAATTCAGATAAAAGCCGTCTCCATTCAGCAATGTGATTTCCAGCTTCTTATGTCACTTCCCCTTATCTCAGGGCAGCTGCTGCTGCTGGTGCTACTGCCCTGTTTTTTTGTTTTAGTGTTACATAAACAGATCAGCACCAGAACCAATCAAACAGTTCAGATCAAATCTCATCTGGCTACTCCATTATGTCTCATCTCTACCCTGCTTACTGTTAAACAGCCTGCTAAGTCCCCTCCCCTACCTCCCCGTACTCTCCCACAGAAATACTCAGATTCTGCATCTCCATTAAACAAGCACAGAATGCTCCAAACTGGGTGTTAATCACAGCACAGAAAGCTCTTTGCAAAGCACCATCGGTTCTCAGAAAGGGCGGAGGGGGGGTGATGGAGGACAGGGAGCAGAGGGTCAAACTCTGCAGCCAAAAACTGAAAAAAAAAAAGAGTAAAGAGGTAGAGGGATTAGAAAGAGAGGGGGGCCATGAATAAAGATGCCTGAATGATTTCACCAAGTCAGCCAAGTCGCCGTGGCAATGTTATGGAAATCCAAGACTGTTTCCAGACCTTGAGAGCCATAGCAACGACATGATAGCACACCGAGGCCCGCTCCCCTCCCTTTACATTCACTGTAGGTTTACAAAAATTGAAATAAAACATCACCAGAGGGGTAGGAGGGGGTAATCTGCCACCTTGCTTTTGACCGACCACCTCCAAGGTCGAAAACTTCAACATAATCCGGGAAGAACAAAAGGCCACTGCGGTGAAGACAAGTACGACGTGTTTCTACATTAAAACACTGAGAAGTAGCTGCTGCCATTGTGGAGCTTCTTTCCTCTTTAGAAGCAGATAACATTCAAGGAAAAACGGCTGAGGGATTGCCTGGGTCTAATAGATCGGCCTAATAAAGCGCATTAACTTCCAGACAAAACTAGTCC
>NW_015150593.1:1376322-1383446 GCF_000732505.1 Cyprinodon variegatus
CTGCACAAAATCAGTGCAATGAGTGCAATGCACTACCTCAGCTCCAGACGTCCCACCCCCTCCACAGACGCTCCGCTGCACCTCTCCCAAATTGTAGCTGACCGCAGACAGTGCCGCAGACAGGAGGCCGGCTTTTTTAGTTTTTATGACCGAAATTGCAGAAAACAACTCTTGAAGTTTGACCCGCTAGAAGAGCGAGGTGCGCGAGAATGCTGGGACCCTTGTTCCACCTGGATCCTCGCTGTTTTTGGCCCTCATGTCCCTCCATCGTCTGACTAAACTCGCCCCCACTTCCTCGCCGCCTCGGCCGCATCTAGACCCACAGCGTGTAGCACAGACCACGCTTCAATACTGAGCATAAATCAAAAATGTCAGTGACAAGCTCACTGCAACACACTGCTGTAAGAGGATAACCAGGAAGCGAGGTAGGAGGGCAAAATAGGTTTAGCGCCACCGCAGCACGGGAGGGAGAATTACGTCCAGGAGCAAATGGATAAAAAAAAAAAAAACATGAATCGATTATCTTGCGGACGTATCGATGCATCGGATCGTCTGCGGTTGGATCGATGTATCGATACAAAACGATTATTATTTACACCACTAGAGATTTATGAATTAACAAACTCCTGAAAACACGTTTTGCCAGAAGCCAACAGGTGTGTTAGCCTCAATGGAGAAATGTTTCAAACCATTGAAATGCAGTGGCGTGTATGACGTCAACGCATTAACCAGAGGCAGAAATTAGGGGGTCCCCGCACCATCTGGCCATCAGTTTGGGGGTCCTTGGCCTGGAAAACGTTGAAGCCCCCTGCTCTATAGAATTCATACTGAACTACAACTGTCAATCTGTTCTGGGAGATTACAGATCAGATGCATTTTCAAACATATTTCCAGGAACAGTCAGGCTTTAAGATCAGCTTTAGTTACACTTTAACCCGTCAATCCGGATTAAATGGCAGATTCTTCTCTCAGGTTAAATAGTGGGTGAATATCTGACTTGGAGATCTCGATTGGATTAAAATATAATTCATCAAAATAAATCATGTTTTAATTAACTAAACCAAAGCTAAATTAATTATTATTGTCCTTGACATTTTAGGTATACATTAACTCTCTTAACTTTTTAACTTTGTAAAATGACAGTAATGATTGGATTCTCTAACAACTGTTATATATAAATATTAAATATAACCTGAGCTGAAAGTAAAGGTTTGATTTTACCAAATAAAGTCAGATTTAAATCGATGTTTTTGTAAATCACCAAGATAATTTAATTCTGATTACAATGCATTGCTGAGGGATTGCCTTCCAGTCGATGAGTCGATGCAATCAACTGGTTTTCCTAAGATACAAAACTTTGAATCAATTTGACTGGATGATCTGGTGAATTTAAAGTGCCTTGAGATGACGTGTGTTTTGAATTGGCGCTATAGAAATAAACTGAACTGAATTGAAACTATGCTGCGTTAACTTCTCAGAACCATGTCTTCAAGACAAGAGATAAGTGACTGTGAAATCATCCTTTATTTATTTGGTTTGTTAGAGAATTAAAAGGAATAAAAAAAAACAGCCATTTACATAACAGTGTTAACAAACTGTTTAAAAAAAGAAGGTTCTTTCACACTGGATTAGACTGCTAATATTTATACATCATGCAGATATTAGGTTACCTTAACTGTGTCAAGCTAAAAAGGCCAGATATACTTAATAAAGATCTGATGCAGGAAGTTTAGAAAATGTAAGAAGTCATCTTTAGAACAGGACAGGAAGTGAAAACCTTCATTTAGATTGAAGCAAAGCCAGAAGAGTCAGGTTTTAGTAGCAGAGCTGAGTTCTAAACATCTAAACATTTATAAAAACAAACTTTAATGGTGACATTATAATTCTATGATACAAACCCAAATAGGGCCTGATGTTAAAGTTTAAAAAAAGAAGCATAGGGTTATTTTTTTAGTGATGAGCGAATCAGTTTCCAAACCACCTAAACAAAGAATGTTTGCTGGGTTCCTTGGTCTCCATGATCCAGAACTGCTGAATAAAAACAAAGCAGCTAAGAGATTTTTAGTTACAGTGAGATCTACCTGGATAAATAAAGGTTACATGCCAACAGCATAACACCAACACCACCCTGTATTGCCATGGGGTGGAGTGTTTAATACTCTACCAAGTTGTTTTTGCTAATGAAGTGAATTAGATCACAAGGTTATGAAATGGGGGCTGCTCAGTGGCGTAGTGGGTAGCACTGCTGCCTTGCAGCCAGAAGGTTCTGGGTTCTATTCCCGGCTCGGGGTCTTTCTCCCTCAGCATGAGTTAGTTAATATTGTTATACTAAACAATAATAATGACTGAATGGGGATAAAGGTAAGAAAAAACACCCAAAGTTGGATTTTCTTTGCTTTTTGTAGCTTTGTTTGTTCATTTACAAAGAGGGTCTCGGCCAAAAGACATCTATGGGGATACGGTGCAGTGGACTGATCTGAAAATAGATTATTTTTTCCATTTCATTTATTTTCAAACATGATATGATTTAACAATGTTTACATTGAATGCTTCACAAACATGCATCATGTTTCAAAAAGGAGTAGGATGAAGCATAAGCTTATTAGGCCCTACCCCTCAGTTCCATGTGTCATGGTGGTAAAGGACAATCATTTACAGTAAGACAAACAGTATACCAACTTTTTATATATTACTCTTTTTTGTATTCATCAAAAATAATTTTCTTATATTCTTTTTTGAATTGCTGCATGCATTTAAGTTGTTTAATGTTTTCAGGCAAGCTGTTCCAGAGCTTCACTCTGCTAATTGATAAACTAAAGCTTCTTTTTGTTGTTCGAACATACTTAATTTTGAAATTTAAGATTATATTTTACATCTTTATCAGAAAACAATTGTTGTATCTGCACAGAAAGTAAGTTATTTCTTGCTTAGTAAAGAATTTGAACAGTTCTGAAATTGATCAAATCTACAAATTTGAGAATTCTTGAATAAAGGAATAAACAATGAGTGTGATCTCTTATGTTTGTTATTCCTTACTCGTATTGCTTTCTTTTGCATAATTATCAATGGTTGAATGTTTGATTAGATGTCAGATTACCGTAAATTCCGGACTATAGAGCGCACCTGATTACAAGCCGCACGCTCTAATTTTAGAAAGAAAATCAATTTTGTACTTTTATAAACCACCGGATTTTAAGCCGCAGGTTTCCCACGTTGTATGAGATATTTATAAATAAAGATATTACACGTGAGCATTTTTTTAACGTTTGATTTAATCCGTATAATAAAACAAACAAATACGGTACATATTATGAATGCATTTTTTTTCAAACTACCTGTAACACATTTAAATATACGTATGTGTCGGTAACACGCAAATAACGCTGCATATACCGGTACTTTTAATTAACCAACGCACAGAACATTGCAGCCGACCAGGAAAAGTCATTAATCACTTTCTTCTTCCTCCTGCGCGCTAAAACCCTCAAAGTCCTCTTCCTCGGTGTCTGAATGGAACAGCTTCAGGATGCCGTCGCTGACTTCAGTCTCATCCTTGTCGCTCTCACCTGAGCACTCGCGGTCCTCTTCATCCCGCAGCATCCCAGCCTTCTAAAACCCGCCGGTGATGCTGGATGTTTTCACGCGGCTCCACGCATTGAGAACCCACTGGCAGACATCAGTGAAAGATGCCAGTTTTTGTGAAGGATTTCTCGCCGCTGGTCATCCACGTCTCCCACTCACTGCGCAGTGCCACTTTAAATGCACGGTTCACACTGATGTCCAGTGGTTGCAAATACTTTGTTTTTCGCGCCATGAAAAAAAACATGTTTTAGCTGCACTGTATTATAGGCCGCAGTGTTCAAACAGCGGGAAAAAAAGTAGCGGCTTATAGTCAGGAATTTACGGTAGTGTATTTGGGCTTAATTTGAATTTGAACAAGATGATCTGACAATGAAATAAGTATTTTGGCCCTTAAAATAAGGTAGGAAAATTGAATAAAATATGATAATTGAGTTGCTCAGTGGGGCAGTGGGTAGCACTGCTACCTTGCGGCAAGAAGGTTCTGGGTTCAATTACCGACCCGGGGTCTTTCTGCATGGAGTTTGCATGTTTGCATGCGTGGGTTTTCTCCGGGTACTCCGGCTTCCTCCCACAGTCCAAAAACATGACTGTTAGGTTAACTGGCTTCTCTAAAGTCCCCTTAGGTGTGTGTGTAAATGGCTGGTTGTCTCTTTGTTGCCCTGCGATGGACTTGAGACCTGTCCTGCCTCTCGCCCGCAGACAGCTGGAGAAAGGCACCAGCAACCCTTGCTTGGGATATGTAAAAAAATGGATGAATGGGTTGTGAAGTGATTAAATATTTATACGTGTGAAAATATCTGCAAAGAACTAACTCAGGGTGGTTTAAATGGAGTTTGTCTGCCGATTTTTTTTTTTTTTTTTGCAGCTTTACTCACCATCTGTGGTGGTTTAGGTAGTGGGTGCTACCATTGTTTCAAAAACATTTAATAAAAGACAACTTTGCTTAGATCTATACTTATTACTGATCAGTAATGTGTAATATGTCAAAGCCTCATATTTATTTTCACATTTTCATATTAACTTGCTCATAGTTGGTATGTAGAATAAAATTGCAGGGCAGCCATGGATGCCAGCGTTATGAAATCGAATGCCTTTAAACTATGGAGTATAATTATTGAGGATCTAAGGAAGGAATGTAGAGGCGTTGCACTCCAGCAAACAAACAATGAATCAACCTTACCGCTGTCCTTCAGCCCGTTCTCCTCTATCGTAATCTGCTCAGCCAGCTCAGACAGAGACTCGTCGATGGAGTGGCTGCCTCGTAGAGTCTGAGTGAGACGTCGCTTGAACCGCTTCATCTTCTCCATGGAGCTCTCAGGAAGGGGAGGCCTTCAGATGACAAATAAAACAAGTTTTGTTTTTTTTACCATTAATATGAGGCAGTGATAACAGATCCTATAGGCGGTCTTCCTGATGGAACTTTGTAGATCTGTTTCGTTTTAAGAGAAGACCGCTCATCCACCTGCCATTATGTTAAAGAAACCCCACACTGAGACAGGAAGAAGAAACAGGATCACCTGGAACCTGACAGGGCAAACGATACCACAGACGAATCAATGCCGTAACGATAGTCATGACTCAGCTCTGGCTCTGCATTCCTCCCTCAGGATAAGCATGACAGCTTGATAAAAGACTCCTACATGCAGCCTTTAACAGCGCAGTCCTTTGGCACACCGAACTGTAAGCGCGAATCAGAGGAACCAGCGGGGATTAGCCACTGAATGGCGCAGGACGAGCCCGGGCCGCGCTGAGTCCACATCACATTCCAGCTTCAATTACAGGCTGAACCAGAGCCGCTGATTGGGGGAGTTTGGTGGCGAAGCGTGTGTGTGTGTGTGTGCGTTTGTGAGGGAATAACACTTCCAATCAATGCTGATGATGCTTGCAGATTAAACGAGCAACCTCTCCCTGTGATCTCATGCAAGGATCCAGACTTCTTCAGCAGATCCTGACATGCGTCTGTCTGCGCGTGTGATGAGTAAGGCCAGACACACAAAGGAGCGGCAAAGCTCCCTGAGGGGATCGATGTTGGGCAACGGCTCCCCACAGTTTCAGATGTCGCTCATAAAATGAAGCCTGTGCAGAGAACCAGCTGACTAACAGGTGTTTTTACGAAGTGCAACCATCTGAATGGTTCATTTGTTCGTGTATTCACTTTAAATATGTTATTTCTCTGCAGGCGTTGGTTCCTCACATGATCCTGCGAGAAAATAAAGCACTTTCCTAAAGCTCTTAAGCAGAGGAATGTATATCTTGTGAATTAAACTCCAAATCTCCAGAAAGATTTACTTTACAGGTGTCTCAGACCTGCATTTATAGCTACTGAGGTTCACCTTTCTAGCTTACCTATCCATCCTTTTTACCTTTTCATTATTATTCTTGTATGCTGTGATGTTACAAGGTTAAACCATCCTCGTGAAAATAAACACCTACATAGAACATATTAATGAATTTACTGAGAGCATACGGGTTTCTTTTTTTACTTGCAAACTGCTTTCCACTCCTGTCATCTCCGCATTTAACAACCTAAAATCGCAGCGCGGCAGACGAGTCTTATTTTTAACGACCTATTCCTAAAATAGAGCTGAAATTGAAACCTGTTTTTTCATCAACACTTCTTCTCAAATTGAAAAGACTCTCAAGACCATGTTGTTTTTGGGTTGTTTTTTTTAGATTGTCAGAGCCAAATTTGTTTGCGTTGTGTAACCACCGGCTCAAAACACCAACCAATTCGCTCAGTGACCAAAAAAACCCAGAAAGGCTGTGAATATGTCTGCAGATTGTTTTATTTTGCTTACTGTCAAGAGTTTTTAAGATACGAACCTGTAAAAAATTAACTGTAGGATAGTTTAAATATTTCTATTAAGATTAATCTGATTTAGTTTTAAAATTGGGTGTTTTTTCCCTTTTTTAAGAATGTAGAAGTCTTTACAGTGAGTTGAAAGGCAGCGAGCGTGTCCTTATTCCCCCCACACACCCAGCAGCAGCAGCAGCATCAGCAGACTGACCTGGGCTCAGGGCCAAAGCAAATGGGGACAGCGCAGAGCTAAATACTAATCTGGACATCATGCATCAGGACATCGAGATCCACATTAAACTGAACACACTTTTATTCATCCAAAAAAAAAGGTGGAAAACTAAGCAGTTAAGCTTTTCAGACCCTGAGGAAAACATTCATTTACAGCATTCAGTGACTTTCCTCAGGAGGCGTTTGTGACAAAGACCTTCAGTCGCAGGTGGATGGAGTCAGACATACGGATGGGTGACGTACCGATTCATCCTGTCATGACAACAGCGACTCCAAAATCCAGAGCTGGAGGTATGCTGATATTTTCAGCAGGAAAACCTCTTTTTGTGGAATGTTTTAATCCTTTTATACTGAATATAGGTATCAAAAAAAATACCAATAAGCAAACTTTTTATACAGTTTCTATGATCAGTGGATTACGGAAGAGGATTAGGGCCACTGGAAAAAAAAAAGTTTACTGATTTAAAAATTTTATTTCAATTCAGTATTGGAAAAAAGTCAGAATTCTGACTTT
>NW_015150593.1:1384208-1385615 GCF_000732505.1 Cyprinodon variegatus
AAAGTCAGAATTCTGACTTTTTTCCAATACTGAATTGAAATAAAATTTTTAAATCAGTAAACTTTTTTTTTTCCACTGGCCCTAATCCTCTTCCATGATTTTCCCATATTGAACTGAAATAAAATTTAAAAATCAGTTAACTTTTTTTTTCATTGGCCCTAATCCTCTTCCGTAGTAGATAAATAAATGAAAGGTAGGCTATTTTTTCCTATATACAAAATGTACCAACACTAAGTTTTCCAACTTATTGGTCTGTAATTACATTTACATTTTATTTTAAATCAGATTTAAATAAATAGGAATAATCTTGTAATTCTTTCATTTTATAGTTAGCTTTATATTGTGGTCTTTATCAGAGTCCGCAGCCAATTTTCACTCTTTTATGTGTTAAAACAAAAATGTTTGACCTCAAAGAAAATCATAAATGAAGAGAAAAATCCTGGTCAGTTCAGTTATGACACATAAAAAGACAAATTCTAAATAATTTCCAAACGAAAGGGAGAAGTGAATTAGTGAGAAAGAGGAAGACCACAAAATATTCTGTTAAAAAACGTCTCTTCTGCCACTTCTCCCCTAAAGTTATTCCTAGCCAGTTATTCACCGAGTTATTCTTAGTCAAAACATTATCAATCTGATTTTCCGCCCGCCAAGATGAGGGAAGCAGGACGTCTGCTCGCCTGTCATAACATTAGATCTGTTGGTTCTGCTTCGTGACACGCCAGCGGCTGCATGGGCGAGCGGTACGTCATCTCCTGCACAGCTCTCTGCTTCACCTACTTCTCCTGCTCCAGTCAAACACACAGCCTCCAACCTGTGTGCAGCACACTCACAACTTTGCTTTTTATTAAAAAATATATATAATGTATCACTGCTGAGGCTGGTAGTGCCAGAATAAAAGCCTCATCTCTTAAAACAATAAATTAAAATATTACTTCAATAATACAATAATTTATACAAGGCTGGACAATTAATTGCATTTGCAATATAATTGCAGTTTAGCAAAACACAATTTTCAAATCACAGAAGCACTCAACTATAGTCACTTCACATTTAACAATAGTGAGATAAATTAGGTAGGTAAATTTATCCCTCCAGCTTTTTAGGTGGCATTAATTTTACATTGAAGTCCTGCAACAAGGTCAGGAAAAAACTGAAACCCTAAAGTGAAACATCTACATATTTGTTGGAACCACAATAAAATCGCAATATTGGTTAAAATAAATCGCAATTTTCATTTTTGACAAAGGTGTTCAGCCCTAATTTATACGATTATGACTTTAAACTTTCCTTTAAGAAAAAGAGACATTTTCTTTAGGTTATGGGGAATTTATATTTAAACAACAACAGACAAATGAACCTTATAACAACCATCACTGTTTCCTGGCTAGGGCTACAGCTAACTATTAT
>NW_015150593.1:1386626-1389762 GCF_000732505.1 Cyprinodon variegatus
TATGAAAATATATTTGAGTATATTATTTTTCAAAGTGTCAGAAATGGATAACAAAACTGCTATTTTCAATGACTACGTATTTTTGTTCAGCTTTAACATCAGTATCGATATCGGTTATCGGCTACAATTTTTTCAAAATATCGGCATATCGGATATCGGCCAAAATCCCAATATCGTGCATCCCTAAAAGTAATTCATAATTTAAGGGTTTCTACACTCTTTCAAGTTCAAATGTCACAACCATCCAGATTCTTCCATACTCTGATGTTCTTTTCCTTTTCAAGATTAAAAATCCGATTCACTAACTCAAACACAAACAATAGATGAACCCTGATAAATTACAGGAACAGGTGGAAGGAACCATGAAACCAAACGGGACAAGAAGAAGACTGCCCCCTGAGCACCTCTGCTAGCTGCACTGCTAACATTCAAATATAAATAAGCAACTTATTATTGAAATTACTGTATTTTCAATGGATCTGAGCAGGTTAAAAAGCCGATTTAATACCAGAATATTATTTTTTGTTTAATCCTATCATATTTTAGCATATTTTATCCAACTTTCCTACCATATTTTAAGGGCCAAAATACTTATTTCATTGTCAGATAATCTTGTTCAAATTCAAATTAAGCCTAAATACACTAATCTGAGGAACCTAACTTATTTTCAGATCATTCTGCTATGCCGTATCCCCATATAGATATGTCTTTTGGCCGGGACCCTCTTTGTAAATGAACAAACAAAGCTGCAAAAAGCAAAGAAAATCCAACTTTGGGTGTTTTTTCTTACCTTTATCCCCATTCAGTCATTATTTAGTATAACAATCTTAACTAACTTTTATTTCCCCTGAATAACAAACGTTACAATAATTAGGAAAAAAAACTGAATAAATCAAGTCAACAAATCCATCATTTATAGTACAGTTAGGGTTGAAAAGCAAGACTCACACAGGCAGGTTGTTTCAGAAGCCTGTCAGGCTGGGTTTGTCCTTTTATGTTGATGTGATGTATTATTACAAATTATATATTATGATGGATGATAGAAAATATATTCATTTCACTTTCTTTTTTATGCAAACCCATGTTGGACATGATCCGTGTTCTGAGCTTCATTCATTCAGCTTTGCTGTGGGTAGGTAGGGTGGAGGGGGGGTCCGTATACAGTGCCGTTTTCAGGATCATTTGTTGCCACGGCAACCATCAGTGTATTTTCCATACGGGAAATGCAAAGCACTGCAGGAGACTTCCATGCGTGCAGATTTTCCGATTCCCTTCATCAGCAGATCGAGCCACGCTCGATGCTGGTATTTTTCGGGTCCCAATCTGGGCAGTAAATCAAACAAGACGAGGAAGATCGCAGCCCCCCACCCCCCCTCAATGTGACGATGACCCCTGCAGGGCTCGGCAAAACCCCCGACGTCATTGCCTCTGTGGACGACGGGAGCCCCCAAATACACCCACGTCTGCTGCGCTCGCTGTCAGAATGAAACGGGGGAGCGAGTATGACAGCTGGCATGATTCATGGGTGAGCTCAGCCTCGGGTTTCTAAATGCAGCCTTTTCTCCAACCTGACCGAGACAATGAGGACATGACAGAGAGCGCCGGGTCCAGTGTGGGGGTCTTGCATAAAGGCTGCACTGTGCAGGGTAAAAGAGAAAAAAAAAAAGTGGGCTCCTTCGTAGACGTGAAGAGGAGCGCTGCATGGTGCTGAACAAACGAGCACGCACTCGTCACTCGCTGCACCAATAATGTGTCATTTGTTCCTTATCTCCACTCTTTTCAGCTCTCATTGACATATTTTCCCACTCACAGCTCTATCACACTAGTCACACGTGCCTCCTGTGTTCAAAGGGTTGACAGGGGCTGGCTGGCAGGTCGACAGCTGATGGTGGGAAAATGAAGAGAAGAAAACGGGGGAGGAAACAGACCACAGATCTGGATTGGCCCGATGCAGACTTAAAGCAGCTGCATGTAAAAAAGTGAGAGTGGTGCTGAAAGTCACTGTGTTGTTCACATCACTAATGTCCCAGTACTTTGGGTTCACTGTAGGCTTAAAGGCAGATTAGACTTCTGCATCCGCACACATCAAATGGCGCTTGGGTCTGGTCTGGTATGCTTCTGCACCGTCGGTCTGGAATTTCTAGGGACGCACAGCAGTTTACCTCCAAAGCGCAAGGGGGAACCTATTCGAGAACTCGCGAGAACTTCGGCGGTGCCGGCGGGAGTGTTTATCTTCCAAAACAACAATGACACGTCTGCAAGATATCACGGTCAGGTTCTGTTTCTGTTGGCAAAAAGACCAATTAACCTTTCGTCCTAGTTTTTCCTCAGTTTTTAAAAATGGCGCGCCCCGGGAAAGAAGCGAGAAGGACGACCATACAGACAGCTGGAAACGCATACCAAGGACCAATCACAGCTGCTTTTTGTCTGTGCACTTCCGCTTGAGGTCTGCGCAGGTTTGCAACACGTAACTGCGTATTCAGGATTTTTTCTAGGTGCGCACGGAGACAGATTTGAAGGTTGCAGGGGCTTTGCGTAAGAAGCATAAATTGGCCTTTACACTCCAGATACTGAGGGGCTACTGAGAGATTTAACTTCATTGTGTTTGTCCCAATAATGTAACTTTACACTTGTTATGGAAATTATTAGGTATGGCACTTTTACAGAAAAGGGAAAATAATTACGCTTTGCAACATTAAAGTTTGCTAAAGAAATGTTTTAAAATGTGTGTTTTTTAGCTGTGTAACTTGGTTTAGGTTAAGCTGTTAAAAAAAACACTGTCCTAAACTTTGGAAGAGGATTTTACTGGAATTGTCAATTTCTGAAGACCTTTTTTCAGAGAAACACAAAACAATACTAAATACAGTAATCTGAGATAAACCTAAAAAAAACTCCAATCTGAGCTCCAGTTAGCAGAAGAAAGGAATCCGTCAAGAAAAAAAAAAAAATCATGCTCCTTATGTTCCCAGAAATTATGATGAGTAAGACTATTTTCCACATATCTGTGATTTTTTTCCACAGAATGACTAATTAACAGGTAGAAGCATAGAGCCACATGGCATTTATCCAAGCTGAAACACCTTTGATTGCTCATGCTACCTAATAATCATGTTGATATCAGGCTCCTCTCCAATGG
>NW_015150593.1:1391807-1393691 GCF_000732505.1 Cyprinodon variegatus
AAAAAAAAAAAAAAAAAAAAAAAAAAAAAAAAAAAAAAAAAAAGAACAAATTAATCGAATCGAATATCGTGGTGCATTCTTGAGTAGTTTTTCTTGAGCATTATTGTAAATGGAGGAAACCATCCCATTGTTAAGGTGATGTAATGAGGTGGTCCTGAATTAGTAGCTAGAGTAGCGATCTTCTAAACTAAAAGCTAGCCATGCCACATATAGAGGCGCCTTTCAATAACTGCGCATTATGTACGTGAATACAGCTTAAAGGATGAAACTAAAAGCAACAAAGCGGTTGATATGTCTAAAGAAAGCTCCTTATGTTTGGCTTATTTCTCATTTATGGATCATATAATTCAGTTCTGCAAAAATTGCACCATAATTATAAAAAAAAATGGATGTGCAAACTGCAGAATTAAAGCTTCCCGGGGGTGTAGATAGTCGACCAATAGGCAATAGATTTTTAAGTTCAGCCAGAAACTTTTTAAAACATTTAATGTAAGGAAAAAGGATCACTGATGTTTTGGCTTCATTAAATGCTTCATCAAACTGGTCTCAAAATATGCTCAGTTGTGTAACCCGAATTACTGGACATGATTCGTCATAAGAATGCCCGACACCTTAATCTATTAATATTCTTTTGAGAGCTCAAAGCAAAACAATGAACTACTTCTGAGAAGTAGGGAAAAACAACCCCCCCCCCTTCCAAAAAGAAGGATTATTAGAACATAATAAGCTATTAAATTAAGGAAAATTCAACAGTTTATGGACTCCAAGTGACGGTGTTTTGTGAATGGGGGAAAATAGCCAACATCATCTAATGTGGGAGATTAGTTGTTAAATGCAAATTTAATAATTTACCTCATATCTTTTGTTTGCTTTTATCCTTACAATAACAAGCACATTTAAAAGGTGTAAAAGCAGCTCATTTGAGGTTCAATTGTGTTATTACTCTGCAAGCATTCTGGCTCATTATAAGACAATCAGACTCATCTGATCCGAGCTTTGACTGGGGTCGTTTTTAAGCTGAACATTAGCATCAGAGAGAGCGGCGAACGACCCCTTTATGGCTGTTAAAAACAGGAACAACTCGCCGGGCAACATCCACAGCAATAAAGGCCAGATGGCAGAGAGAGGTTTTCAGAATCTGGGAGTTTAGATCTGAGAGCAAACAAAAGACAGCTGCCTCTGTAGCGGCTTCGTGCAGCCTGCATGTCATTCACCGCTGCATGTTGCACTGGATGATTGAAAATTGACAGGTTTTCTGCTACCTTTTTTTTTTTCAAACACATGAAACAGCATTTCAAAAAAGAAAAGCAAAAGGATGAAATGAATCATCTCAGATTCACACATAAAAAGTGTGTGAGCTCTTCAGGAGGAAGTTGCCACCTCTGTTTATTCTGTTAACTGATTTTATCACGCTTTTGGCAGCTGATTCAAGGCTTATGAAATCATCAGGCTGTTGCACTGGTTTCTTAGGAAGAAACGACAACACCTGATCAGCCAGTGAGTCAGAAATCAACAATAAAAAATAATAAGTTATTAAAGCAGTCTGGAAAACAACACAAGAAGTGACATGTCAGCAGGAAGTATGAGATTTAGGAGGTAAAAAAAATGCAAATTAAGACAGAAATATGGAAAAATCAGCTGCTGCTTTAGATAAATTGGAGCTTAAAGTTGCCCCGATTTATCCCTTTGAGCTTCAACCTGGTTCTACGGAAGAGGATTAGAGCCAGTGGGAAAAAAAAAAAGAAGTCAACAGATTTTTAAATTTTATTTCAGTTTAGTATGGGAAAAAAGTCAGAATTCCGACTTTTTCTCAGAATTCTGACTTTAATCTCAGAATTCTGACTTTTTTTTCAGAATTTTGGATCTTAATGTAGATGGGCACCA
>NW_015150593.1:1394269-1396158 GCF_000732505.1 Cyprinodon variegatus
TGGTGCCCATCTACATTAAGATCCAAAATTCTGAAAAAAAAGTCAGAATTCTGAGATTAAAGTCAGAATTCTGAGATTAAAGTCAGATCTCTGAGATTAAAGTCAGATCTCAGAGATTAAAGTCAGAATTCTGACTTTTTTCAGATACTAAACTGAAAAAATGTAAAACTCAGTTAACCTTTTTTTTTTTTTTTCAGTGGCCCTAATCCTCTTCCGTGTGTTTCTATTGTGGAACAGGCAGGATTTAAAAATCACAGGCAGCCTTTTGGAAAACTCACTGATCTACATTCTCTCTGGTATTCACTCACAGCCTACTGCTTTTGTTATTCCCATCAAAGCATGTCAAGCTCATTATGTTTCTTTAACCCTTAACTTCAAGCAACTATCGCCTCGCAAACCAGGTATGAAACTGGACATGTCTGCGTATCATCCAGAGACTAATGTTAGACATGAACTGTTGACCTGTGATCTACTTTCACCGTCTCTCATTAATAAAACCTTTGACCTGAAGCCAAAGGTTGCAGGTCTAAATTTAGATGTAAAAACAACAAAAAAAACAAAATAGACACTGAAATCTAAGTCGGATTTTTACTTAACCAGAGATAAGATAACTATGTGCATATGACACCGGGCATCGGAAATATGTAGAGCTTAGCCGGCTCAAATGACCGTGGGTTTCTGCTTCCAAATAAAGACCAGACAAGTGTTCAAACATCTCACTCTCTAAAGCTGCCAAGAATGATGGGAAAGAAAAAAAAATAAAAACAGAAGCAGCAGTCGTCCATCAACCTGTCTCTAACTAATGCAACAGATGACGACTGAGTTACTGAGTCGGTTACTTGTGGAGGAGTTACACAAGTCCTCGGCCGACCGGCTCCAGGCTGCACGGCCATCTTTACGATCAACGGGTTGCTTGAATTAGAAAGAGACAAAAGAGTCGGGGAGCGGAGGCCAAACACGCAAGAGGCGGCAACTGGATGGGAGCGAGCAGAGCTGCATGCTGGCGTTAATGCGGCATTAAATTAAAAGAAGAAAAAACAAAGGAGGAGTTTGTATTCATGGCTATGTATAGACGGGAGCGGAGGCAGCGAGGGAGCAGCTGCCCCCCAGAGAGCAGAGACACGGTAACCTTCAGCCAGCTGTCTGAGTCTGCAGCTTCACCTCCACCTAACACTGAAACTACTTTCACTTCTTTAGGGACTGAACAAAATACATTCAAATGTGTGATGTCAGCTAATCACACAGAATAAAGTAAAAGATTAAAAAAAAAGAAAGCAATGGAAATAAACAACTGGAAGCGCTGAAAATATATTTCAATGAAATCCACTCGTGCACGCTCACACACCCATTCCTATACTGGACCATCATCTGATCCACTCTGACACTCGGTGGGGCTACAGCTGTTTCCACAGCGGGTCAGGTTACCCTGCCACCACCATCCCCAAGGCCTTCACCAAGGGAACGGCCCCATGTCGGGACAAAACAGCTCCCTGCCCTCTGTGCTTCTGCGGAACGCTGCAGCCGTGCGACGGACGCAGACCCACTAAGAGAAGCGTTCACAAGGAGGCCTGCGGCTGTCAAAGTGAAACCTGTGCACAGGAAGTGTGCAATGAAAACAACCGCTCCTTCATTCAGTCATTAAGAAAACATAAAAGACAATGGAGCACGCCTTCTTACCTCATACATGTTTGCATTAAATCAAACACTTTATTAATGAAAGGACTCTTATTAACATTTTGCTGATATTATGGATGTAGACTGAACAACGACAATAGTCTGATTCCTTTTTTCAGCCTAATTTAGAGAAATACAAAAACATTTGTTCCCACTAGGACTAAATCTTCAAATCATTTCCTTATCTCTTTATCTCAGTTGAATCTTTAAAGGAA
>NW_015150594.1:0-9786 GCF_000732505.1 Cyprinodon variegatus
TTTCTTTGGCTGAAGCCGCCATGTTCTTTAGACTGAACTGTCACGCTTCTCGTTGCGTCACACCTCAACCCGCCTCAAAGCCAACGCTGATGACGTTCGTTTGGGGAACTGCTCCAAATTTTCTTTAACGGAAAGTAGCCAGACTGATCTGCGAGTGAAACCTTGAAAGCTTGTGAGATCAGGATGGTCTCACGAGGCTAGTCTTTCTGTGTCCTTCTATATCTGTATCTGAGTCTTGCTGATATTTGTACCTGTTTATTGGTCAGTACTCAAAGCTGTAATATCGGTATCGTAAAATAAAAAGTTGCATAGGACACCCCTAGTTTCTTTTTTTTTTTCTTTTTTTAAGATGCTCTATCCAGTTCTTCACTACAGTGATTCAAATTGGACCTCAGCAACTGTAGGGAAACAAGTATGAGAGTTTTAAGGTGGACTTGTTCCTTTGGGTGAACTAAGAAGGCAAATAATCATTATCTACTGTGAGGCTCAGGGTTCTGCTTTGGGTTAGTTTCTTTATTTAATAACTCAATTATTTTGTTTAAAAGCCAAACATTTCTCAGCATCTAAGCTGCTGTAATCTATTACACCACCCGTTCACATCAAAGCAGCTGACCCTGGGCCTGAAACACAATGACGCCTTATTGCAGAATAAAGGAGGAGCAGTGAAGGAGGGAGTCAAGTGGGAAGAGAATGTAAAATATGTGTGCAGCTGAATTCTGCTGGTGCATCATAAATGGACGGGGATGTATGCACATGTGTGCAAGTGGGTTTGGTGTGTTGGGCTTATTTCTGATGCTGAGCATGCTTTGACATTTTAGGCAGATTGTCAAAATGCTCTTTTTCTGCCTTCATTTTGTTCCTGTAATTTGGTGACGTTAGTGCCACATCGATCTGGAGGCTTTCAGACCATAATTGCCTCCAGCTACAATTATCACTTAACCACTGTGCCAGTACAAGAGGGCGAGGTTGACCTGAAATGAATTTGGCTCCAGAAATAAACATGTACGTTAAAAAAAGTTTTTATCTCCTAAGACTGATCGAACCCTCTGACTCTGCCCACAGATGAGCATGATGCTGTCCAGAAGAAAACATTCACTAAATGGATGAATGCACAGTTCTCTAAGGTATGTAAAGCACTGCATGCAGCACAGATTTCTGTGGAAGCTTTTGAATTAAAATGATGCACCTGTTCTTGCAAAACATAGAGATACTCTATTTGCTTCAGTTCTATGACTGAATTCAGAGTATTTCAGCCCTAAAATTGCTATGTTTCTTTATTCTAAAATACTTATAACTTTTTCATAGGTGTTTTGTTGGAAAAAGATGATTTTTTTCATCTAGAATGTATCAGTTTATTTGTCCACCCTGCCACCGGTTTTCCTCTTAATGTACAGCAGTGATTCCGAACTGGGGGTACTCATACCCCTAGTGGACTGCGAATGCATTGCAAGTGGTACATGAAAATATTTCTCGTATAGTAAGATTTCTCAGGTAGTAAAATAAAATAGGGCTGGGATCTGTTTTGCTTTTTGAAGACCCAATTAAAAAATTTAAAAAGCATTTATCAGCCAAAAAGTAGGTTTTTCTTATATGTTTGAGTTTACCTTCAGCTTTGATGCACATCAAAACCAAGCAGAGAAACAGGCTGGATGTAGAGAATATCCTGGGTTCATTTGTTCTTCACATCGAGCTATTGGAGCTCAAAGTAAAACTTATTAAGTCAGTCTGACTAAAGGTTTTTTCTGTATATTGTTCCCAATTCATCAAGTTTAAATGTGATTATAAGGGAGTTACTCAGTGGACCTCCACTTTTATCAACACAGGTTTAAAATATGATTTTAATTAGTATTTTTTCGACTCCTTACTAACTTCCAGGCAACATATTTATGTTTTTTTTTCTATTTGAGATGGAAAGCATAACATGCCTAAGAATTACCTGCTCAAATGAAAAGATTAAGTAAAAGGTTTTTATTTTATAACCGGTTATTTCACTTTTCACGTTTGGGCAATCATCAATACTTTTGATTGAGGGGGGTACTCGTGGTAATGAAAAAATGGCCTAAGGGGTACACAATTCAAAAAAGCTGGGAGACACTGATATACAGTATATGCTGTTAAGCTTGTAGATATCTATGCTTAGGATGAATCCATGCTAATGGGTCAGGCTCTTATTTGACTAAAAACTCTGAACCATTTTGCCTTACCTGGTACAGTGACCAGGTTGTTTAACTTAATCAAACTCTTTCAATTATTTTTTTTTTTCTTAGTGTTTAGGCATTTTGCCAAATTGTGCAAATAGATGGTCATAAAAAGGCTCAGATCTCCTACTTTTATATATATTGTTTGTGGGTTTTATCATACATCCCTGTAATTGTTAAAATCCACATTAGCACAACTCTACTCTTATGAAATGGGGTCTATTTTATTTCCATCTCTTGGCAGACCTGTATAACCAGAATTAATTTACTGCTGGTAGTTATTTTATGTCTTTAGATGATTTAATCTTTATAGTTTCAGTCTCATTTACTGCATTTTGCTTTTATTTTTTTTTATTTTTTTTATTCCTATTTGTCCCCTAATGTATCTGCTGGTAATTTTTATCTTCTCAGACGGGGAAGACCCCCATCAAAGATTTATTTTCTGACCTGAGGGATGGAAAGAAGCTACTGGACCTGTTGGAGGGTCTCACTGAAACAGTCCTGGTAAGTTTGTTCCGTTATATCTGCATTTCTGCATTTATTATTTTACAGTCAAACAGTTCCCATCATCCACTGCTGCAATTAGCAGTTTTTTGGATTTATTTAATCTCAGAAACATCAACAGAAAGTCAAAGTTTTTCACTAAAGAAAGCAGCTGGTTTAGCATTAGGCATATCTGTCTCTGTTAAAACCGATTTTTTTCCTCTTCCTTTTGAATAAATGTTTAATTTTTAATTGTTTGATTATTATATTTCTGCAGCAACATGGAGAATATGGCTAATGTCAAACAAGATGTTTTTCAGAAAATACATTAATGTAAAGCAAGCATTTTTTCAGTAATAATATTAACTCTATTTGCTTATTTCGTGTAGATTACATTCTACATTCTTAGCAATATGGTTTTCAATATGTAACATTTATTTATAATAGTTCACCATGTTTCAAGTAAAATATTTTAGCCTAAAAGTGATAAACGCCTTATAAACACGATACCATGTGTGTAGGAATAATGAGATCTACTTGGTGGTGAGAGAAATTCTGTTTCTCAATATGTTTAGTTAAATCTTTGATTTAGACTGCATTTTATCCACCTCATGCTTTATCAGAATAATAAAAAAAAGGCAATAATTCTATAGTTATTCAAAAATACACATTCCGGTAAATGTTTTCTTGAGCATTCTTAAAAAAAAAAAAAAAAACATCCTTCTTGTAAAAATCAAAAATATGGCCGAGTACTTTTATTGCATCCCTTTCTCCTTCCTGCCACCCATCTTTGATCCTTCAACACCGTATCATGTTTCTTGCACCTGTGGTCATGCTTTGTGCCAGCTGTCTCTTTGCCATATATGATGGAGCATCAATATCTACTCTCTCTCTCTGATACTGGAATCCTAATGCTATAATTGGGTGCTAATGAGTGGCAGAGGAATGTGAAGTCTCTAAAAGGGATTTGCAGTTGGCTGCAGCTCATGCAGCCATTTTTTCCATAAGTTGGCTCGTGGACAATGCTGATAGGATAATGGGTGTGATGAATACGAGGTGTAACTTGCTGCGCTGAGTGATGACATAGTTTTCCCTCCATCTAGCATTTCACTTCCTGTTTAATTAAGTTGGATCAAGGGAACTTTCCACTTTCAGAGAAAAGCTGAATGAAGTGCAAAAATAAAAGTTGGCACATCATCTTTGTTCTCTGTATTCCTTTGATTCCTGTTGCTTCATTAGCTGTGAACAAGCTTTTGGCTCATTTCAGCTACATTTCCTCTTCCTCAGACCAAAGAGCGAGGTTCCACCAGGGTGCACTCCCTCAACAATGTCAACAAAGTCCTGCAGGTCCTGCATCAAAATAATGTGAGTAGCTGTTAGTTTTCACAGATGTTTTTGTGCTGTTTATCATCAGCTGCTGAAACCACATGGAAAAATTGTCAACAGTTTGCTACTTTTTTTTTTTCTTTCTTTGATATTTTTTTTGTTTTAAGATGCAAATTGAAACCGAAAAAGAAAGAGGAACTGTGATGTACTGTATTCATAGAGTTCAAAAGTGTTAAATCTGTTATTTAATTAACCCAGAGAACCATAGTTCTTTAGTGGGGGATATATTTGCATGGTTGTGACTACGGCTGAAACATTAATCGGTTATTGAAATAATCGCCAACTAATTTAGTAATTGGTTAATCAATAAATGGAGGGTAGAGAATAAAACATGCCTTTAGCTGACAGAGTGACCCACTTAGAGCAGTAATTATATCAAAATTGTAAAATAAAAAGTAAACAATTTGCATTTAAGATAAAACATTTATATTTGGCAATATGCTCTATCCAGAACTCCTCAAGTGGAAACCTTTTGCTGTCTGATTATTAATCGATTAATCAAAGAAATAATCGATAGATTAATTGATTTGCAAAATAGATTGCAGCCCCAGTTGTGACCTAAGCCTTTTACACCCCATCAAGCCTCTCTCAAAAGTCTCTCATTCCTGTCATATCTGGTCCTCTGCATTTTTCTTAAAAGGTAGGGTTCAAATCAAAAGGCAATCTTATAGGAAGTGTTTTAGTCTGAAGGTTTGAAATCTTGTTGGGTTTCAACTGTAAAAAAAACTGTGACTAATTATTAGTGTTTAAACCATTAACCAAAGTGACCTTTACTGGCAACCCTGGTGAAACGTGCAAAATGCCTTAAAAAAAGCTGTTTTTCTTACTAAAAATTGAGAAAAATCCATCCAGTCCTATATAGATACAGATTTAAGGGGGCAGTGTGTTATATTCAAGAGATGTTTGTTTTTAATGACATTATCAGTGGGGCAGTTTCCAAGGGGTGTTAAAATTGTTTGACAGAAAGTACAAGAGATGGACGGATACATCAGCTGGCCAATTATAGTAGTTTTTCTTGTACTGGCATCAGCTGATACATGCATGCCTTGAATGGTTAAGGGCATCTAGGCTGTTTGGTTAAAAAAACAAAGAAGATGTAAGATGTAATATTTTTGTGACAGTTGATAACTTGCCCTGCTCCACAGCCTTACATCCTGACACATGTAATGTTGGAAAAATGCAACATGCATAGATGGTGCTCAGTGGACCAGGAGATGAGGGCTAGGTGGGGTCTGGTAAGATGAAAATCGATAGATGGCAGAGATTGCGAGGCTTGTACAATACTGATGCACTTTAATATCGTACTGCCGTAAAAGCTGCTCGCATCAGCTTTTCTGGATGATGTCACAGAATCTTTCTAGCACCAATACTGTTTCAATATCAGTGGTGGTATGCTTGTTAAATATTAGGAAGATCACGTCTCGAAAGATAATGTCTGGGATATGTAGATAGAATTGTAAGACATACGTGACGTTTACGTATTGTTTACTAGCAATAAAAGAAATTTTGGGGTGAGTTTCCCTTTAACTTTTATTATACCGGTAGTCTGATGTTATGCTAAAGCTGAATAATTTTAATTGAGTATATGGTACAAAATATGGGTTGAGTAGTCTACTTGGGCACTCTCCCTACATAGATTTAAATCATATAGAAAAACTAGCGCAATATAATTCCCTCTGCATGCTCTAACTTTGTCAATAAAGGTACTTAAAATAAAGTAGATTTTTGTTACTATGTTAAATCTCTGGTTTAAGATTGTGAATAAAGCTGAATATGTTCAGCGCTGCATTTGGAGGTGGGTAAAAAATTCCCAGTTTACTCTAATGAAGTCAGCATTTGGGTCAAGAGAGCTCTGCCTGTATAGAAATAACCGTGAATAATTGGGGTTCTGCTCCACTCTATGGTTTCGGAGCCCAGACATATTTACATATAAACTTAATTCTCTTGGCTTCATCCCACTTTGGTAGTTGTGATGGTTTAATATAACTGAACCAATATAATCCCTGAGATGAGAACACAGCAGTTAGATGTACTGAGCTGTGACAGACCGTGCACTCTTCATGTTTTGGAGAAAACTCATTTATCTAGCTGCAGTTGACATGCTAACACGAAAAGCTAAGTTATAAATAATTTAATGTTAGTGTCACTGTCTAACAAAGGTTTAGCATCTTCTTTCTTTTCACAGGTTGATCTGGTAAACATTGGAGGGACCGACATTGTTGATGGAAACCACAAACTGACATTAGGTCTCATCTGGAGCATTATTCTTCACTGGCAGGTGAGAACTTTCCACAAAGGCTGCAAATGTACACAGAGTCTCATTAGTGTTTGCTTAAATAACTCACTGTCCTCTGATGTTCCAGAGGGATCAGAGAAAACGATGATGGAAACTCTGAAATTAAAGCGCATACATGCGTTCATCCATGTTAACATGCTAATCATCCACTGCTTTGTCAGTTTCATTTGCTGAAAATAAGAACAGCTGCTTCCTGTCTGATGCGGTTTTCTATCGCTTTATTATTGTCTAATTGATTTGAATGAAGGTTTGTTATTGTGCATCTTATTCTTGTTCAATTATGTTTATAATACTTAAGACGGACGCTTTGGAAAGACTAAAAAGTGTCAACCAAGTACTTAGATACTTAAAATATATTTTTTTAGTATCTGAAATTAAATGAGACGAAACATTTTTACAGTTTTGGTCAGTAGGACATGAAAATATTACTGTACCTTTAGATAGTTTGAGGTTTAAATTATTTAAAGATGTGTAGTTTTGCACCTCAAAATTGGGGGGCGGTTATAATTGGAGACAAAAAGTATGATTAAGAGAAAAGTTTATAAATCTGTGAATAAAATCACAACGGTGACGCACAGCGGTAGCAGCCTTATTGTTGTATCATGATTTTGCTGCTGGAGATATCAAAAAAATGTGAAGTAATCATATTAAACCAATTTGAAAATATGATCAAGGAAATTAAATTTTGCGAATAAATTTGTCACAAAGAAGATGGTGGAGAGAAATGAGCTAAAACGAGTGGAATCAAGCTAGCCACATCTGGCTCTACAATACCAGTTTGTAACAGTATCGGACAAAAATCCAGGGAACCATTCTGAGAACCTTGTTTCCAGCACTATAGAGTTATTATTCATAAGTTCATTATTTCTTTTTGCAGGTGAAAGACATCATGAAGGACATCATGTCCAACCTGCAGCAGACTAACAGCGAGAAGATCCTGCTGAGTTGGGTACGGCAATGCACACGCTCGTACCCGGAAGTCAACGTGCTGAATTTCACCACCAGCTGGTCTGACGGACTGGCCCTGAACGCAATCCTCCACCATTTCAGGTGAGCCCTCCTGGAATTAGCATGATATTGATGTCATGTGCACCGACATTAGAAATGAATTCAACAGATGGTTTGCAGCCTTTTTTTTTTACTGAGAGGCTGAGGGGATGTAGGGTGACAGGTCAGCATCTGTAGTGGGTTTGTGTGTGTGTGTGTGTGTGTGTGTGTGTACTGCATGGCTTGTTCTGTTTAGGCTCTGCTGTGTCACTGTTTACTTACGCTGTGTTAGCTGTTGCATGTGAAAGACAGAAGGGGGGGTTGGGGGTATTTTCCCCCTTTATGTAATCCCTTGTCCTTAGTAATGGTGACACGCTCTGGCCTGTGAGCTGTGAGAACCTCCAGTGTTGGTTTAGAACTGGGCCTAGGCTTTAGTTGGATCACTGAACACGCATTCCACACCCTCGCCCCCTCACATTCAACCACTGCCCAGAAAATCATTATTTTTATACCGTTTGTAAAGTGTTGAAATATTTATGATTAAACCCATTTTCAGAGTCTGTGTTTATGGCTTTCTCTCCCTCTTTAACTGTATTTCCGTCTCTCTATCTCTGAAGGCCAGGTGCGTTTAGCTGGGATCAGGTGGTCAAAATGAGCCCTGTGGAGAGACTCGACCATGCTTTCACCTTTGCCAAAAACCAGCTAGCTATAGAGAGACTCCTGGACCCTGAAGGTAACGCTTTCTATACATTTTCTACAGTAGTAGCTAAATAGTGTCCCATTGCAGGTGCCTGGTAACCAAAGAATAGGCCTTTTATTGGGATTTTAACTTAAGGTAGAGTAGTAGTAGTGTTTGTGCAATTAAAGCAAAAAGGATTTATAGAAATGGGTCATGCAGATTACTGCAAAGTCAACAGATTGATAAAGGGAGTCAATCTGTAGGTAATCTTAATCTCTTTTATCTGAAGTTATCTTATGAAGGCCTCCACGGTTGGAATAAAGGCAAAAGAAAACCAATGATGACAAACAAGATCAACATTGTATCTTGAAAGTTAGATGGAAAAAGCTACATGTTGAAAAACTTAACTTTGTATATATTGAACTAATCATACCAGCCACACTGGAACACAACGGTGGCAGCATTATGCTGTGGGGTGGTTTTCTTTAGTAGTTTAGAATTGAAACTTCACAGTTAAATATTTTTATCTATCATGGAAAATACGAATACTTTTGCAAGCTCTGTAGAGTTAAGACTTCCATGCGCTGTTGATCTCAAGTATTTCCTATAAGAGCATAGTCTGTTATAATAAATTCTACTTTTAAGTCTTGCCAGCTACTGAATTAACAGTGGATTAATTTCATTGAAGTTGTCTCAGATCATCTCTCATCTCATTTTCGTATAGATATCCTGAGCTGTTTTCCAGCTGACCCATATCAAAGTCTTTTTTTAAGTGGTTTAACTTGTTTCAACCTGCTTTTTATCTCACTCTCACCTTCCTTTTCATTTAATCTTCTCTTGTTACCTTTACCTGCTGTCCCTGTCCACTCATGCTTTGGTTCCTTTCATGCAATTTTCCCCTTTTTATCCCCTCTTTCTTACCTCCTGCCTCCCGTACCGTATCTTGATCTCTCTGCTTCTCCATCTGTGTGCTTTCTTCCGACTCGCTATCCTTTACACCTCAGATGTGGCGGTGCAGTTACCAGATAAGAAGTCCATAATCATGTACGTTACTTCGCTGTTCGCCGTGCTACCCAAGGATGTGAGCATGGAGGCTATCAGAGAGGTAGAGACACTGCCTCGCAAATACAAAGTAGGAGCTGAAGGGTCGAGTCCAGGAGTCAGTATGCAGGTAAAGTATAAATGTTTTATCTCAGTTTTTCCAGCCGTATGTTTTAATCTGGGTTCTAATCCAACAAAGTTCTATTAATAACCTGCAGTAATTGCATCCCTCTATACTTTGTTTTACTATTTTGTCAGCATCAGTAACATCCCAGTTATGTTTCAGTTGTTAACTTTGATATTCAATCTATGTTTGCAAGGTAAATGTTCTGAGTATGCATTAGGTTTTTATAAGCATCAAGGTATACTGAGGATTTAAAAGGTTATTTGCTATTCTGTCATGATATTTCCTTTAGTTTACAGTAAAACATTTTTACTGTGATGCTGTGAGCCATAAAGTAACATAACACCACCCTTCTTTCCAAGCAGTTTGCCAGCAGCCTGAAAGAAGGCCACTATACTTTTCCACCCATAAAAAAAAAAAAATCTAATTTAAGAGGAAAAGGGTAATGGAAAGGAAACTTAAGGAGTGCTACTGCTCACTTGTATTAAGGTAAAGCTTTTATAGAACTACAATTTCTGAGCTGTGAGCTACATGTCTGTTAAGCAAACAACTACAGCCTTTACTGGAGAAGACAAATACTTCAAATGGTTCT
>NW_015150594.1:9963-21029 GCF_000732505.1 Cyprinodon variegatus
TTTTATTAACCGTCCAAGAAACACGCATCAAAATCAAAAGTATTAAAAGTTATACTTAAGGCTGCCTTTTGAGCTTCTCACACATACATGGTACGTCTGTTTTATGAAATACTTAAGGTTTTCTTTAGTGGATGAAACTTGATGGATCAAAAACGCCAAAAGATCCACAGCTGGTATGCAGCTTTGTAGACAGAAGCATATTTGATGCACAAATAAGGTTTTTAGCAAATTCCTGCTCTGAAATTGTACATTAAATCAGAATGAAAGACAAAAACAAAGTTTGGACACCCATACTTTAACCCCTTTCTCTGACTAAAGTGCCACCAAATGCAAATAATTGTTTTTAATCATTTTTCTACAACAGAATTATCCTTCTGGGGTCGTGCTGGTGTGGACCATTTTCAGCAGAGATAGTAGCATCATTGTTTTGGTGTTTTGATGTAGAAAGGACTGTTACACTTTATAAAATATTAGGGACAAATATGAAAAAAAAAATCAATGTTTCAAAGTGAAAATCAGTCCTAGTGAGCAAAGAAGCCTACAGATGTATTTACACCAGTTCTACCTTGAGAAATGGATCAACATTTCAGCCAAACATTAACTTTATTGTTGAAAAAAGTAAAAATCCTCCTGGTCATTATTCCATATGACTGCCAGTCAGTTTAAACAGCATACTTTCCATATTTGTACATTTTATCATATTATTGCCTTAAACGTTTCACCTTTGAATAAAAGTTCATGTTGAGTGACCTGAAATGATTTGAGAGTAAATACTTTAAACTAAACTGCTTTGATTTGATTAATTTCTGTTTTCTGAGATCCATTTCTTCTTTCTTCCAGCTGGTGTTCTTTAATGGTTAACCCTTTTTTTGTTTTTGTTTTTTCGAGTTTTTAAGGCACTTTTTTAGTTTTTACGGTTCGCTTTTTCGACAGTAGTCTGACAGGAAAGGGGGTATGAGAGAGGGGGAGAGGCATCCTACAAAGGACCACAGGTCTGATTCGAACCCGGGTTCTTGTGTCGTCCGCGCTAACCCCTGCGCCACCTGCACGCCCTAATCCTGTTTTTAACAATTGTTTCACCCCTGATGCGGGAACTTTTTTCAGCAGCAAAACCCTGGTAATCATGTTTCCAACTGAAGTGATTTAAAGAAAACTTAGTCCAGTGACTCAGACAGCTGGAACCAGTGCATGGAAAGAAAATCTTGTAGCTTTTCTCCTACTCTAGTTGCAATGCTTAGTTTACATTTAGTTTGAAAGCCATTAGTATTATAATATTTTGTCTGCTTCTGGACAAAATGAGTCAGTCCCACCTTTAACAAAAAAAACCCAGCTGCCTCCGTTCTCTCCAGCTATGCTTGTGAAAAGCACAGCGGGCACGGGCAAATTGGGAGCAGAACCATGACTCATTCCTCTGACATTACTGAACAGACCATGCTGCACACTGGAAACATAGGGCTGTAAATGGGATGGAAGGAAACCGGAGGGGGATGAATTGGGGAGAGTAGAAGCAGAGGGTAGAAATCAGTTTGCTGCTGCGCTTTATTTTGTCACTTAAATCCACATGGATGGACTCCCCTGCTGATTCTTATACTTGTTCTTGTATATGCACAACATTGGTTGGACCTAACTATCTCATGTCTCAGAATATTTCTGCAAAAACGGGTAGTCTTTTTTTTTTTTTTTTTAGTCCTTTTTGAACCAGATGTTTTGATTTTATTCATGGCAAAGCTTCTGGTCCGTCAGAAAATCCCCAAACCGCCTCTTAGGTTTTTATTACCTGTAGGCAAATACTTAACACACCCTGGACTGCATTCTGGAAAAATTCTTCTTAAATGAAACTCTGATCTGTCCAAAGGGATTTAACTTCCCTGCAACATTTTTTCTCTGTATGCATGGATAGAACCAGTAGCCCTGCCATTCGGAGGACCAAGAAAACACCTTTGTTTTTAATGCCGTGTATTTTTAGAGACGCACTGCTGTCTGAAAACTGTACAAAGTAAAATTTATACATTATGTGTGCACAAAATGACAATAAAAGTTGTCAAAGTTTAAGATCCCAACCTGGGTTTTTAGATCAGGGTTTGATGTTGATGATACGCCGAGCGCTTCATATTGTAATATTGTTGAATGAAACTATGATAAGGATGTGTTATAGTGCTTTATGAGGGCAGTGACAGGCCTTTTTTTTTTTTTTTTTTTTTTTTTTTTTACAGCCATTCAGGTCTTTAAATAAAGTAATTCCTCTTTAGTCACTCCCCTGGTTACTTCTGCATCCAACAATGGCGTTCAACAGTCTGCCGTTGGTTCTTATTGCCAAATGTCTAAAAGGCCAGTGAATATTTTCAGCTGCTGACCTTTTTGGAGTGTACCACTCATGCTTCTGCAACTGTGCAATTTCAGGCCCCAAAACAAAGGTCCATTTAACTTTTCACTGTATTAGTCTCTACACACACGCTAGGATTTCTGTCCTGTTTGACTTGGCACGCCTGCTGGTGCTGCAAGGGTTTATCCTGTTCCGCTACAGACAGATTAGCTGAGTTCCTTTGAGCTTCCCTCCAGAAAAAAAACAAAAACACAATCCACGAAAGCTTTCTCTAAACGGTTTGGAATACAGAGGTTTAAACACCTTTTCCGGACCCTTTCTCTCTGTTTCCTGTCTGAAGCCTTTTCATCCATTTCTCCGACTGAGCGCTCCATCTTGGATTTATATATATTTGTGACGCAGTGTCCTATTCCTAAAAGCAGGATGAGCCCTATGCAGTGTTCATCCCATCCCATAATAGGGAAGCTGTTGTTAAACTTGACAGAGAGGTCACTATGGGCTCTCCAGGGCTACACCTCCCCCTTCCTAAATGTCTGTTTCTATTTAAAGACTCTTCAGCTGATGCAACTAAAGTAAGAAATAATAAATGGTGGGTGTGTGACAGATGTTATAGAGATTAAACATGAGTTTTAATGTTGTGCTTTCCAAAAGTATGCATACTGCAGGAGTGTTTCTTGCTACAACTGCAAACATAATTTAAACAGTGAACAGTTGTGACGTATAGTGGAGTCCTTTGTTATATGTGGCATCCTTCTTCTGAAGTCCAGCTGTGTGTTTGGAAGCAACATCTTGCCTTAATTCCCAATATAATTTATGTCTGGATTCTAACTTGACAAGCATAGGAATTAGCTTTTATCTAGGCTCTCCCACTGCGAGTTTGTCTTAGGATTCAAAGGCTGTCTACTTGCCCTGCAGTCTGAAGTCACTTGCATCTTCTAAAAGTTTAAGCTGGACTTAAATTCTTTTTACTGCTCTTCTAGAAAGGCCAGATTTGTATGACATTGGAACTATGAGTTATCCTGTCTGCAGATTTTTCTTTTTCACTTCAGTTTAGATCTCCAGAGAGTCGCTCTTTTGGCTGCAGCTCACTGGTGTTCTCTTGGAAACTTTGGAGACATTCAGACGAGCTGCATTTATTCTGAGATTAAATTATTAAATTACACACATATGAACTTTATCTACTAATCAGGTGAACTCTGTGGGAAGTTGGCTGCACTGGATTATTTAGGGGTATTCAACATATGCTTGTCGCTTTTCAGATTTTAGCTCCACTGTGTGACTCTGTTGTGACGTGCTCAGCTTTTATGGAGGTTTTTGTCCTTGAGGCAACTGGAGGACTCCATCAGTAACTGCATATCTTCCCACTCTCTTTCGATGACATCTTAAATCACTAAAAAACAAAGACTACTAAAACAGTAAAAAATGTCTAATTTATCCCCCTAATTAACAAATATTCAGCTCTTTATGTTGGTCTTTCAGTTAAAATATGTAACAGGTTCAAGTGGCATGGAAACTTTCATAACATGATCAGATGAGGACCTAACAGGAAGTCTATATTTCACAGACTGTGCAGACAGAGGAGGCCGGCAGCAGCCCACGTCCTGAGACCCCCAGCACCCTTACAGAGACGGAGGGCGAGATGGACGACAGCCTGCTGGAAGTCGACCTCGATGGCTACCAGACGACTCTGGAGGAGGTTTTGACTTGGCTGCTGTCTGCTGAGGATGCCCTGCATGTCCAGGATGAGGTGTCGGACGACGTGGAAGAAGTTAAAGAGCAGTTCCACACACATGAGGTAGGAGAAGCGAGATTTGCTGACAGAGGATTTGAACCAAAACAAACTTGAACAATTTAGCTTCTATTCTCTTTATCTGGTGCTGGTAAAGATAGCATAGTCCTCAAACTGATGTGACATTTTGGAATAAGATGTTATAGTAGTTGACTGCTTGTCCAACCCACTTGCTATTTTGTTGATATCTGTCACTCTTCACTGCTACTTCCAACACTGTTTGCCAGACACATGCCTTCCACATCTAGCCTTACATGCTCTGTACTTGTTGGGAATGTGAGGAATTCTTCATGGAGTCACTGAGCACAGCTCTCCATAGGCTCTTGGCCCAGGGCTGACTGATTGACTGACTTGCTTTCTTGACATGAGGGGTGTATTGCGAAAGTTTGTCTGTGCTTGTGTGTGAAGGGGCTTTGAATGGATTCCCTTGGCTGAAATGTGACTATTGGTGAAGCTGAATGCCTAGAATCCAGGTCAAAGTAGAAAGCTGGCAACAGGATCTAAAGCCTCTTTGACAGCCTGGCTTATCAAGTGGCTTAAACTAAATTCTGCTGGTTTTTTCAAACTGTTCACAAACAGAAACTAAAAGTAATCAAAGAACTGTTAAATGTACTTATAACCGATCATTCAGTTATGAATCTTACTGAAAATAAACTTCAGACATTTCTGCCTCCTTTCCACAAATTTAGTTCAGTTTATGTTTGAGCCTTTTGTATTAAAAATTATTGTACTGCTGGAATTATACTCAGGTTGCACCCATCTAACTCCAGGGGTTTTGGAGGGCTGTCCTCCTTTATTTGTCAATATGTTTCGTTTAATGCAAAACAGCCCCACAGCATAATGCATCCACTACCATGGAACAGTGTTTCTTTTTTTCCCCCAGTGCCCTCTGGCCTCCAGTGCATGGAGATATAAAATGTGCTCCAATCAGGAGTAGATTCAACAGCTTTGGTTAGTCACTGTGGGGTTCCTGGTCAAACAAATGTTATTTCTTCTGGTGATGATGAATTGAGTCAGATAGTTTAGGCTTCCATGCAAGTTGGTTCAGAAATCAACAAATTTAGGTTAGCATGTTTTTTTTTTTTTTTTTCAATGCTTGACCTTAACTGTACTAAACTTTTACGGAACATTCATGAAAAAAAAAAAAAAAAACTCAACCAGAAAACCAATAAAGCTAGAAGTGCTCTACCTATTTTGCCATAACAAATATTTATCCAGAATTTTGCTAAAATCTTGCTACTTGCTGTTAAATCATGCAGTTGTGGTTGAAATGACAAGAAACACATTGATTTATCCGAACATTAGTGTTGGTTTATATGATTGCATCTGAGATTGTTTGTGTAATTTTGACTCTTTTGTTTATCGTAGAATGTTCAAATGAATTCAAACCTTTGCACATAGCTCATTTATTTAAAAAACATTAAAGTTGTTTGTTGTTTAGTTTTTTCCTTTTTTCCAGGAAAAATAACAATCATAAACACATCATCACCTATCATTCTTGGCCATCATAAAGGTATTCAAACTTCTATCCAGGACTGCGCTATAACTTTATCCCCCGTCTTTTCCTTCAGGGATTTATGATGGAGTTGACGGCTCATCAGAGCAACGTGGGTAATGTGCTGCAGGCGGGAAACCAACTCATTGTTCAGGGCAACCTAACAGTGGAAGAAGAAGAGGAAATTCGAGAGCAGATGACCCTCCTCAACTCTCGCTGGGAGAGTCTCAGAGTGGCCAGCATGGACCGCCAGGCCAGGTAGGAAGAGGCAGATATCTACAGCTGCAAAGAACAGAGGGTCTTGGTTGTCATGACAATATCAGTGTGCATCGTTACAATTGTAAACGACTGCCTGGATGCAAGTTTTGGTCGACTTGGATCATTTCAGATGTTTTGTCTAAACTCCAAAATACTTTTGTCTAGGTAAAAGTTCACTCTGTGCCCAGAGCCCATATATAATTATTTGGGATGTAATAATATTACAGTTGTAATACTTTATGTTTTCCTTTACTGCTGTCCAACATGGATTTCTCCTCTTTCTTTTAGTTTTCTCATCATTAGCTGTGCTGTTAATACTTGTATGATCTTTCTATTCTCCAAAATAACATAGGATTGGTTGACATTTAGACAGATTTTAGACTTTAGACAAATTTTATTTGTCATTTTTTTGTCGTTTAGAAACAGCTCACTGGACAATTTCATCTTTTTAAAAGTGCAGCCTTGAAAAATAGAAAAATAGACTGTAAATTTACATTTCTAACTTTTGTTTTTTGGCATGGCTTAAAAGTTAAATTTCTTTTTTTTCTCTCTTACAAAAACTGATTTATCAGTTTCCCCCCCTCCCTTAAGTGTCATAAAGACAAATGATGTACAGTACTTTCATTAACTAAAATCTATTTTAATCATTCCCTCTGAGAGGTTACCTTAATTTAAAGGGCAAAGGAATTTAAGCTTTAAAAATGCTTATTAAATAATCATGTTTCAAAATAAAAATATAACAAACTAAAAGTTTGCAGCTGAGTTTTCCTGCTGTCGTGTTCGGTCAATTATTAGTACACATCTAAGAACAAAAAAGTTATAAACTGATGTCACACTGAGCTATGGGAAAAAAAATCTTAATTTTCAAAACTTAAATCTTTTTAAAAAGAAGATTTAATTGTTTGAATTTATTAAAAAAATACTAAGCCCTAATGAGACACTATGCAAAATGAACTTCGGCTCATGTTATTAAAACCTAAATGTGACTGTTGCAAGGGATTTTCCTCTTGTTGCTTTTGAATTTTGATATCAAGTTTTACCCTGAGCTCTTCTAGAGACCAAAAAAAAACAAATCCTTGTTTTTTTATGGAGTCTTAATCCAGTATGTGCCAATATTCAGAGGAAGTTAAAGGTTAATGTGTGGAAAACTAAGTCCTTAACTTTGCCCACTGTAATTTTCCAGGCTGCACGAGGTTCTGATGGAGCTTCAGCAGCAGCAGCTACAGCAGCTCTCTGATTGGCTGACGCTGACGGAGGAGCGAATCAAAAGCATGGAGACGGAACCAGCAGCCGATGACTTTGATCTCTACAAGGACAAGATAGAAAGACATAAAGTAATATAATTATTTTTCCATGAACACAATGTTTGAGCATATTTCATAGACGTACAAGCTGATGTTATTCTCTTACTACATATCTTTGTGGTGCTGTAGTCCTAAAATCAAATTTTTTTTTTTTAGTTAGTCAACATTTTCCATGTTGATGTGAAATTCTCTACCAGCTCAGTTTAAAGGCAATTATACAATTATCAGTTTTCATCATCCTTTAACTTCCTGTTTGGTTTCCTGATCAGGAACTTCAGAACGACTTGGAGGCAGAGCAGGTGAAGGTCAACTCTCTAACGCACATGGTTGTCGTGGTGGATGAGAACAGCAGTGAGAGTGCCACTGCTGCCCTGGAGGAGCAATTGCAGGTGAGGTACCATGCTTTAAATTTGAAAAAAGACGATTGATACGTGCAGATCTACATCTAGCTATACTATACGTACATGGATGATTATGGATGTCAGTTTGCTAGTAGCCTGAAACTGATTTAAGTTGAATATATTTTTCAGTCTTTGGGTGAACGCTGGGCAGCTGTGTGCCGCTGGACGGAAGAAAGGTGGCAGAAGCTGCAAGAAGTTTTCCTAGTGTGGCAGCAGCTTTTATCCGATCAGGTATCAGATATTTTCCTCCCTGTTAAATAGTTTATTGAGAAAAAAAACTAACTAATACAACACACAAGAAGTAATCCTACCTAGTGTTTGAGTTTAAATACAGCAATAATAATTTTAAAGTGATACATTTGCTCTTTCAAATTGACTGTTTCTCATTTTTTTTGCAGCTCTGGATATTTTTATTTTGTCTAAAGATGCAGCATATAAAGCTATATATACTATTTACTTTATAAGTGAAATTTTATTGATTTTTCTTTCCTTTTAGAGCTTGATAAGAGATTGGTTGGCAGAAAAAGAAGAAGCTTTAAATCAAGTACAAACCTGCAACTTCAGAGACCCCAGTGAAATGAATGCTAATGTGCGCCAGCTGACAGTGAGTTGGAAAATCGAATTATCCTAAGTTCCTGAAACTTTTATACTCATTTCCTGAATAAGGCTGGATACTAACAACTTTCTGTTTCCTATAAAGAATATCTTCATAAAGCGGCCTAATTTTGCGTTAAATCATCAAATAAATATATTGATTTGCAATTAAATGAAAAGTTTTAACCTTTTTTTTCTAATTAAAACTACAATTACAGAACATTGTCTAAGTATAGAACAAAAACTCAGACAAAGGCCTACAAAGGGGCTCTCATGATGAAATTGCTTAGATGTACAGTAGGTTTAATGTTCACCAATTGTAGACATTTTTTTTTCTTACAGTGGAACGACTATTTAAAGACCTCATCTACAACCTTTTTTCAGAAGGCCTCATATAACTCATTTATTTCCAGAAAGATGTCTGGTTTCATTAGATAGCCGGCACTCAATATCCAATGTCTGAAGTTTAAATTGTATGCTAGTGATATATGCATTACTTCGACCTTGTGTAATACAGCTGCATGGGGTTGTAACCCCTCTAATTGGTAATAGATGTAGTTTTGTCTGAATTTATTTTTTAACAGAAACTGGATTATGTTTTTAATTGTCCAAGTTTATATTTAATGCCCATATATGCAAACACATTCACAGGCTGCCATAGGGTATCCTCATTCTTTCACATGCCTTTAAACTATAGAAATTGAACTTTTTTCATTCTTAATTGGTGCTAGAATTAAGGTTATATATGTGTTTGTTCTCTTAGATTTTAAAAGAAGATATGGAGAAAAAGAGAAGGACTCTGGATAAGCTGTCTGATGCAGGTCAGGATGTTATGCAGCTGCTCCAAAGCGCTGAAGCAGCTGCTAAGATTGAGGCCGACACAGAGGAGCTGACGCACCGATGGGACGGCCTGGTTCAAAAACTAGAGGACTGCTCCTTCCAGGTGTGTACTCGGAAATACTGACTGTAAATGAGATTGGCTAATAAAAAAAGAAAAGAAAAAATAAAGAAGGCGATAGTAAAACTTTTCATGGTTATTTTTTTTTCTTTAATGTTTTCCGTTAACTAAATTTCAGTAAAGATTTTCTGTCTTTTTTTTCCCCCTTGTATGCTCCAACTCACAGGTAATGGAGGCTGTGACAGATGCTGGAATGACTCAGGTGGAGGAAGAGTTGATGGTGGATACTGCTGCAGCTGCTTCTTCTGCTATCGACCAGGAGTTAGCCCAACCTGCTCCTGCTAAAAAAAGATTGGTGGAGACCGATGCAGAAATCAGACGACTGTAAGCCTACCTTATACTCTTGTATATTAGGGGGAGTGGCGGCTGATTGGTTAGGGCATAGAACTTGGAATCCTGTGGTCTCTTGCTCTTTGAGCAAGACCCTTAACCCCATGTAATATAAATGCAGAGATGAATTTCTCCAATGTGAGATCAGTAAAGTTCAATTATTATTAAATAATAGACAATAGACAGACGTGCAAATGTTAAACTGACACATTACCTCCTGCAGGTTTGAAAATAAGCTCTCGGACTTGATGGGCTGGATTCAAACGTGGAAGACGTCGGCTCAGTCGCTGTGCTCCACACATCCTGAAACTACAGCTGATGCAACAGACATGCAGGAGGAACTAAAAGTAGGAGGTTAACCATTAATGAATAGGCAGAGAGTTTCATTTTAAACTGCACTTTACTAATGCTGTATGAATTATTGTTTATTGGCTACTTTAGGAGCTGGAGATTCAACTAAAAGGGAAGGAAAGCGCAGTGAGTGAAATGACAAAAGAAGGACGCACCCTGATGGACCAACTTGAGAGGGGTAAGAACAGCAAATTTTCCTGGTATGCAATAAAGAAAATGCTACATTAGAAAAATATAGATTTTAAACAAAATTATAATAGAGGTGTTGGATGCATATGAGCTTTTGTAAAACTGTTTTTTATTTGGGTAAAAAGTAGTCAGTGATTAAACAAAAGTACTTTGCGATAAATATTAAAATATTCCTCTTAAGCTGTGTCGTTTCCATACGATCTGTGATGTTTTCCAGGCATTTCTATTTTATTTAGTGTTAAATGTCAATAGTACAAGTGCATTTGAGTATTTTATGGAAAAATAAATAATATAATGTCTAAGCCTACAAGCATGCAGTAAAACTCTAGACTTTATATGCCTGCTTTGCTCTAGCAGCAGTGGAGCAAGAGCAGGATTTCTACCATGGAGTTTCTTCTATAAAATCCTGTTTTATTGCATCACCTTGGAGCATATTTAACATTTCGAACTCAACAATGGTGCACACTTCTGCTTCAAATGTGTTAACTTTTCAAATATCTTTTTGATCTGCAGAGGGAGCAGATGTTGATGCAGTGAGGGAAAACATAGACCTGATTCAGACCGAGTGGGATGTCTGTGGCAGGGAGCTTCAGGCCGCTTCTGACAGGGTTCACACTCGGACCCGGATCAGACAGGTTTCTGCAGAGCTCGCTGACCTCGACCAGATCTTGGAGAAACACGACCAGTGGTTGGCTGAAACTTCACCTGTAGACAGCTGCAGGGAGGTTGAGCTGAGAAATCTGAGAGGAGAATGTAAGGTAAGGTTTATCACCTGTCAGGATTTACTCTACTTTCCTTGATGACTCAGTTTATTGCTTACTCTGATATCTGTATCTAGTGGAACATATTTGTTCTGTCAAATCAGCATTTGTTCACTGAATGTGTCTAAAACTGTTTTACCTTAGTCCTTCAACATCTGAGCCAAATGCTGTAACACAGGACGGTAGGAAGGAAACTTAATTTAGTTTTAAAGGAAGGCCAACAACAAGCTGACATGTGTCTGTGTGGGCCCCACACTTGGGCTCACCTTTATGATTGGTGTCCGAGCTCCTTCATCTGGAGAGATCTTGGAGT
>NW_015150594.1:22402-65131 GCF_000732505.1 Cyprinodon variegatus
GGTAGGAAGGAAACTTAATTTAGTTTTAAAGGAAGGCCAACAACAAGCTGACATGTGTCTGTGTGGGCCCCATAGGATCACATGTTATTCATTAGGGCTGAAACAATTAATTGTGATTAATCAATTATTGAAATGATCATCAAGTAATGCAGTAATCGATTAATCCTTACGGGGAGTATAGAGACCCTAAAACATGCATCTAGCTGACAGAGTGACCCACTTAGAGCAGTAATTATATCAAAATTGTAATAAAAAATAAACATTTCTGTCACTATGCTCTATCCAGAACTCCTTAAGTGGAAAAGTTTGTTTCACCTTGTTTAATTGTGTAAATAGTCTTCTTCAAGGAATCTTTGCCTGTCTGATTATTAATCGATTAATCTGAAAAATAATTAACAGATTAAACAATTTGCAAAATAATTGTTAGTTGCAGCCCTCTTATGCAGTAAACTGCATTCAGAGTCTGAAGACTGGCTCCTAAATACGGGATAATATAAATATAGGATTAACTGTAGTTTGGAATTTCTTTTTTCCTCAAAATACATTTGAGGGATATTAAATGGACAGAGGTGAATGGTAAACATTTCTGTGACCTCTGCTACCTCAACATTTTGCCTTAACCAAAAAGCTAAAGTCAGGAAAGATTGGTTGTCATTGAAGGAAAAATTGTTGATCATTACAGCTGATCGTCTGTTAAGAATATGTATCTACTAAAGGTACAAGGTGCTGTAGAACTTAATTTACAGAGTGTAAACTACAAAGCTTAACATTTTTTAAATTATTCTAGTTTAAACTTATGATAAATAAATAAAAAAAAATAACTCCTACATTTTTGTCATGGAGCCACTGACATGGATTTAAGTATTCTCCGGATCTGAAAAGATATGAGAAGAAAGAAGGTTCTGGGGAAGATTTGTATTCCTAGAGCTGATCCTGTCTTATTGTTTAAATATTGTCCATCCATCTTTCTGTCCGACTGTCCATTCATCCATTCTTTGGTTTGATCTTTTTGTTTACATTTAAAGCCTGAGTCCGCTAAAAACATCTGCCAATAAATCATCTTAAAATTTGGAAATAACATTACAAACATTTTCTAAATGAAACCAAGAAATATGGGGAATTTGCTCTAAAAAGGATGCAGTTTGTATTGTACAAACACCCTGAATTGAAAAGTTATTCTAATCACTGTCTGCACTTACATTTTTTATAATCACTTTGCTGAATTATGGATCTTTGTTTAGTAGAAACGGTGAAACTTGGGCTCACCTTTATGATTGTTGTCTGAGCTCCTTCATCTGGAGAGATCTTGGAGTAGAGCAGACATTAATAGTCCACTGAGGTTCAAGTGTCCGATTACTCCTGTGGTTTCTTCCTTTGGCTGATTTGTTCCTAAACTCCTGACAAATCTCTGTGATGCATGTCTGGATGCTGAAGGCTTTTGTGAACGTTCTCCTTCATGTTGTGTCCCCAGGCCCGTCTTGCTCAGGTCTCTGCCTTCGGTCCACAACTGGAGCAGCTGTCCTCCGAGGCAGGAACACTTGGAGCGGTGCCCTCTCTGAAAGACAACCTGGTTGTGGTTTCTGCACATCAGTCCTCCACGCTACAGCAGCTGCAGAACAAAGAAGAAGAAATGAATCAAGGTCAACATGCTTGCTTTTACACAGTCCATTGCTGTAGTAGTATTACTCTTTAGCCTTTTACTTTGATAGGTCATTTAGTAGCACATTGCTGTGGAGTGATCCTAAAATTATGTGGTTTAAAAAAAAAGAAAAACTTCACAAAAGTGTGATCTTCATTCGCAGTAAGCTTTCTCAGCTCTGATACTTGTAAATGAAATTAGTTGGTAAAAGCCTGCTTTGTTTGAGAACATCAATTAACAAACAGCATAAAGATCATAGAGAACAGAAGTTGGCTGATAAATAAGGTATAGATATAATGGCCTAGCTGGAACCCTATAGGCCAGGGGTGTCAAACTGGTTCCAGAAAGGGCTGTGTGGCTGCAGGTTTTTTTTTTTCCAACCAAGCAACAGCACACCAGACTCCATTCATCTCATCAAGTGAGTCCAATCTGAACATGATGACTTGATGAGATGGATGGAGTCTGGTGTGCTATTGCTTGGTTGGAAAGAAAACCTGCAGCCACACGGCCCTTTCTGGAACCAGTTTGACACCTGTGCTATAGGCTTTACCTGTTCAACAGAGGATGAGACAAAAATGAAACCTTTTGTGCTGCATCCAAAGCTCTGGGTGGTTCACTATTCCACAGTGAAATGCGTTAGTGGCAGCATCATTCTGAGGGGGATTGTAATATATAGCAGGGATGGGGAAGCCGGTCAGAGTGGATAAGGATGGATGGCGCTAAACACCCTACTACCCTGGAAAAAAACCTACAACACTTGAAACAAAAGAGCAACAGTTCTTCACTAACATTACAGATGGAGATAAGATTAATTTAATCAAAAACCAGACATGTTTATTAGAATGGCTCAGTAAAAGTCTAGACCTGAATCCTATTGCCACTGCCACAGAACTACAGCCTTGTAAGTATGGTGCAGCTTTGTTGCCACAGCAACAGCTGTTTTCCTTTTCCGTGTTCATTACCAACACCGAAGAGGTGCTTAAACAAACTCCAGCTGTGGCAGGGCTACAGGGGTGGATAAGATCTACTGAGTACAGCAGGTCTTGGACGGAGTGGTGCTGATGTGGTCGACATGCCTCCTCAGCATCGCATGGCGTAGAGGAAGCCGGTCCAGGAGTGTGGAGCCTGTGGCCCTTTACCAGGGGCCATCTAGTCTCTGTACAAGTGGAGGAGGAGTTTAGTCTAGATTGTCGACATTAAATTAGACTCAGACAGGGCTGCCGTTGTCTCCGATTCTGTTCACAACCTGTATGGACCGGATTTCTAGGCCAAGCCAAGGACATGAAAGGGGTCTTGTACCAGCGGATTTCATGCATGCTTTTTGTAGAGGATATGGTTCTCCTGGCTCCCTCCTGCTACAACCTACAACATGATGACGATCAGCTGCTCTAAGTCCTAGGCCCTGGTTCCCAAGCCTCAAAAAAGTGGCTTGTCCCCTTCAGGTCAGAGGGGTTTGAGTATCTTGGGGTCCTGTTCACAAGTGAAGACAGAATTGGAGAAATCGAGAGAGGAATCAGTGCGGCTTCAGTCGTAATGTGGATGCTGCACCAGTCTATTGAGGTGTAGAGAGAGCTGAGCCAAAAGGTGAAGCTCTTAATCCACCGGTTGGTCTACAATTCTGCCCTCACCTGTGGTCATAAAATCTGGACCATGACCTCAATGAGCTTCCTTCTAAGGTTTGTCAAAGAAAAGGAAGTCTGGGAGTCTCTGCTGACACTGCTGCGCCAAAATCCGGTCCGGAATAATTGTAAGGCAACAAGTATGAGTACAGGATAAAATGTTACTTCATTTAGGGCCAAAATCTTTCAAACACTAAGCCAGTTAGTTTTTAAGAACAGATTAGTCAGATTTAAGCCATTCTTGATCTTCTGTTTCAAAATAAATATCCCTCATTACAGCAAATATCTTTTCTTTATCTGTGATCTTAAACCAGAGATTTCATAATATCTAACATCATTACAGCCACACAGGAGCTACGCAAATTTAACATCGGCTTTTTTAAAATAAATTATCGTCTGGTCTGAGGTAATAATAGCTCATGCCCATATATGGTCTCTAGATACTCACTGATTTACAACGGCATGCCTGAATTCTATTATAACTTAAACGTCTTTTGGCTCGTTTCTACCTGAAAATAAAAGTTCGATACAGACCAGTCCTGGAAATCAGTCGGTATTTGAATTCTTGAACCAGCGTTTGCTGATCTCAGCCAGATATTATCCCATAAGGGAAGACCTGAATACCCTCTTCAACATAAGTCTGTTTAAGTGTGTGGTTTGCAGTGCCTCTGAGCTTTTAAAGCCTGCTTTCTTGGCACAGTCTTTAGTAAATCTATTTTGTTTCCACTTGAGGATAGTCTGGTTCTAGTGGGGGCCTCTCTAGCTTTAACTTTCCCTTCCTCTCTGTGTAAACACGGGTCGATTATGGAAGCATTAAATCACCTGGTAATTAACAGGCAATGAAACAGGAGGCAGGGGAGACAGTTATGTAGCAGAGCAGGAAGTGCGGAAAGACGTGTGATGTTAAATATTCATCATCCAACCTTAAAGTGGAAATCATACAAAACGGACAACTCTGGTTATTTAATAACTTATACACAAGGGTTAGTATTTTAAGGCAGTATTGTGTTTTATTTCTTCCCCCTCTGTTAATCTTCTGAAAACTTAGATTTCCTTTAATTTTTCTCCAGCCTTGGCCGGTGTTGAAGCCACCCAGGTGGCTCAGGATGCCGTGCAGGGTCTGGAGGCCAGGTTGGCTGCTTTAAAAGACGGGATCGTAGACATGCATACAGCAGAAGGGGCAGTGGAGCGAGCCCAGGTGGGTACCCTCGATAATGAAGCTGAAATGTAGAGTTTGTTGAAAACAATAAATTGCATCTTTGTTTTCTTAATTTCATGTTTTTTTATTTATTTATTTATTTATTTTTTATTCTCTTCTAATGATTATGTTATAGAATGTATAAACAAGTAAGCTGCAGATTTGCAGGTTTTATATGCTGACATGACTGAAATCTGCAGATATTTTTTTGCAGTTTTGTTTTACTCTGAGTAACCAGTACATCACTGTAGCGTCATTGTTTGCCTGTCCTGTGGTTACCTTCACACAATAGGTCTTCTTGTCACAGTTTTAAATTGCGCAACAGGTAAAGGGTGTGTGTGTGTGAACGTGCCTCTTTTGCTTTTTTTTCACTTAAACATATGTTTTGTAATGTGTGTGTTTTTGCATTCTGAACATTCGTCTCCTCCTCCATTGTCAGTGGAATGTGGCTCAGTCTGCACTCTTGTTGTTGTGGCAGATAGGACGGCGTGCATGGGAGAGGTGGGGAGGGGTGGGAAGGTGACACATTCTGGGCTGCGTGCCTGTGCATGAAGCACACAGCTCCATGTGGAGCCTGCCAGACGCAACATACAGGCTAATGACAGCATCCCAGAGATCATTCAGCTGTTCGTCTGAGAGGAGATGTCAATGATTATTAGAACTTTTTTTTTTTTTAATTCACATTTGTTTCTACACGTGTTGTTAATAAAGCATTTCTAAAACAATTACTGAAAATTAAACACGTTTGTTTTTCCTTTTGTGACATTTTTTAAATCATGGCTTTCAGATTTTATGAGTCAGTTTTTACAATACGTTGAAAATCTAGGCTCATAAATCTATTTCACACCAAATAAAATTGCAGGAAGAACAAAGACGTGAGTTTAGTGATTAAGGAATCTAAGAATGTAATCACTTATAGCATTATTTCCGATAAAGCAGATAAATATTTGAGAAATTCTGTCTTTTACTACCTTTATTTTTAGAACTGCTATATTTAGAAGAGTATTATGAATATCTTTTAACTTGGAAAAATTGATTAAAGAAGGGTTGTAAATCCTGGTTTGAATTAGGGCGGAAAAAAATCCAGTTAGAGCATATAATAGTAGTTTAACTTGAAGACTTCCTTACTTACTTACTTACTTATACCAATTGTAGAAATATCTGCCATAGATTTATGATGGTCTTTAGTGTTTTATATATTGAATAAATGTTTAAGATCTTAGGAATATCAAAAGTTATGTATTTCTCATGAAAACAAGCAGGAACGCCATCCATTCAGCATTTTTTCTAGTTTTGGAACCATTTTTAAATGTCCTGACTGATCTTTTGTTCATTTTTCAGGGCCTGTGTTTGGAAATTGAACAAACACAACAAGCAACCGATCCGGCTGAACTACAGAAATGGAGCCAGCTCTCATCAAGGGCTCGTGAGGAGCATGGCATGCTGCAGTGCATTCTGGGAAGCATGAAGGACAACCAGGTAGATAAGCTGGTTTATTGCTCTTGGTGTTTTTATTTTTTTCTCCATGTATAGATGTGTTTTTACCTCTTTGATTTCAGGTACGTTTAGAGCAAGTGGAGCGTTGGCTGGATGCCGTGCAGGAGCTGTTGTCTAAGGACGCCTCCGGCCTGGGTGATGCAGAGAATCTGCAGGCAGAACTTAATCAGTGCAAGGTATATAGATAATAAATAGAATAAACAATTTCCTTTTGATTTTTACAACTGATTTATCAAACTAGGATCTATTGTCAGTTTCTGTCCATTTGTTTAAACAATGTATATTTCTAGCCTTACTGGTCAGTAGATGTATAGAAGGAACTTGACACCATTATGAGGGCACACACTGTAAAACAAAAAACACTAATATTGTTAAGCAAAGGCTGTTTTTGCCCAATCTATTCATGGATAATTTGTTTATAGACATCTCTGTAAACCCTTTTCTTTTCTCTGAACTAGGAGTATGTGAGTGAGATGGAGCAGATGAAACGTTCACTAATGCAGATGGAAGAAAATGTAAAGTCTGTGCAGGCATCGGCAGTCCCAGGACTGGCCCTGTGGGGGCAGGATAAGTTGGACCAGTGTGAAGGAAGATGGACCAAACTTAGTCAAGAGGTGACAAATAAACTAAACCTGCAAATTTCCATTGAAAAAGTACCTGATTAGTTATTTTTATGTGTTTTTTATTTTCACAATTTATTTTCGGATGTGAATATATTCTCATCAGATTAAAGTAATATTTTGAAATGTTTTTTTTTTTTTTTTGGCTGTCTGACATACCATCATACATGTCAGAAAATCAAATATTAGACAAATTAACTTTTTCAATAATTCACAAAAAATGGAAGGTTATGTTTCTGGGTCATAAAAGTTTGATGTATTGCACATTTATTGAAATTTAAATTTGAGCTGTGATTACTTAGGATATCATCTTTTAAAAAGTCGGAACAAAAATGTTGCGTAACACTAATTCAGATGGAGTTTTGTAATTCCTAAGTTTGTATTCACCCATCCACAGAAGGGGCAGTTCAATTCAATTCAGTTTATTTATGTAGCGCCAATTTACAACACATGTCATCTCTTGGCACTTTACAATTAAACCAGATCATACAGTCAAATTCGAAGTTTTCTATCTAAGGAAAACCAGTTCATTGCATCGAGTCAATGACTCTGCAATCCCTCACACCAAGCAAGCATGCAATGACAATGGAGAGGAAAACTCCCTTCAGCCCTACCAGTGTGAGCCATCTGGGCAAGTCATCAAGAATCATTGCTACGGAAACTGGCTATATGCAAGAAAATAGTAAGATAATAATAATAATAATAATAATAATAATAATAATAATAGAAAGTTAAGTGTAAGTAAAAAAAGATGTGGTATAAAAAATTACCAAAATTATAACCAAAAGAAAATCCAACTAGAGCTTCTATAAGAAATTTGTGAAACACAGACAGGAATAAAAGAACAAACGCATATTTTGATAAAACATAACCCTAAAAACATTAATGCCGATACAGGAACTTCATTTTTTAAAACTTTTTTTTACTTACGTACTGTAAAAGGTAAGTTAAAAAAAACAAGCTAACATAAAGCACCCAATAGGAAGATATTACACTTATCTTTGAGACATAGGTGACCCTGCAGAACACATTTGACTTTACAGTGTGGTCAAATGTGACTTTGATGATGAATGGTTAAAAACTGAGTGCAACTTTTTGATATGTTCCTGTGCAGCTCTTGAGACATCAAGAAAATGTGACTGAGAACCAAGAGAAGCAGATGAATCTGAAGAAAGACCTGGCAGAGATGCAGGAATGGATGACCCAGGTCGACGAAGAGTTTCTAATGAGAGACTTTGAGTATAAAAGTCCTGAGGACCTGGAGACATCGCTGGAGGAGATGAAGGCATTTACAGAAAAAATATGAAATCCTTATATTTTTTTCATAAGAGCACTTTAGCAATTTGTTCTCTGTCCTCACATGTGATCTTCTCTTAAAGAGGGCTAAAGAGGACGTGCTACAGAAAGAAGTGAAAGTGAAGATCCTGAAGGACAACATCAACATGTTGGTGTCCCAGACTGCTGGAGGTTCTGGACAGGAGCTCACCTCGGAGTTGGATGGAGTTCTTGCCAACTACCAAAAGCTGTGTGACCGCCTCAAGAGCAAGTGTCACACACTGGAGGTAAAAATATGTCAACCGGCAGAAAGTTGAAGCAAAAAATTTGCCTTTTTCAGTCAAAAAGTTGCTCACCTTCTAAAACACTGTTTTCCAATTATTTATGCAGCATGGCCTAATTAACCGTTGGTCAGCTCAGTATGGTAATGACAGTGTTATGAAATGTCTCGTGGTTTGGGCTTAATTTGCTTCATTTACATGCATTAAAACGAGAGTTTGTTAGCTAAATATTGAGGATTTTAGAGCTAGTTTGACTTTATATTATCCGTAAAGGTGAATGTAACTCTGGTATTTATCATTTTTATTATTGCTTATCAGTTTGGTAATCGAATTGCATGCACTTTGTAGGAGGTTTGGTCGTGTTGGATGGAGCTTCTTCAGTACCTGGAGATGGAGCAGAGCTGGCTCAACACTGTAGAGGAGAAACTGCAAGCTTCTGAGAACGTACTAGAGAGTACAGAGATCGTTAACGAGGCTCTGGAGGTACGCAGACACTGAATTATGTCGCCTTGATACACTTTGCAAGAATTTACTTAATTAGGATGGATAAACATTATTCCATTTAATATTAAGATAACAATAGACAGCATTTATTTAATTATGAAACATTCAGGCTAACATGGAATATTCATTTTCAGAAATTCTCCCAAATATGTTTTCTCATTCTGTTTGGCTCTGGGCTTTGTGTAAAAACAGCCGCCTCATAAATATGGAACTCATTCAATTTAAATAGACTTGCATGTTTTTTTGCAAATAAATTAAATTTGACTAAATACATAAATGATTTGTTAAATAAACATAACTTTTTACTTTTACACCACACTGTTGAAGCGCTGTGAGTTCCACAAATAAAAAAAACTAAGAATAAGTTATTTTCTGTATGACCTCCTCAGCTTTTATGTCCGATGAGGTCATATGTTTTATTTTGCTCTAATAGAAAAATGTTGCTCTATTACTTTCTGCGTTGCTGCTTCCGTTCTCTGAACTTTAGTAATCTCTTCTAAGGTCATCTAAGATTTTTATGGTTGAATTCTGTCTTCTGCCGTTTAGTTTCAGATTTACATCTGTCCTGCTCGGGTTGTTTGTATTGATTTACGATATGTCATTATACACATACCTTTAGCTGTTGAGTTGAGGTTTATTTTACAGATGTTGAAGTAAAGCTGAAGCTTGGCATGATGTTTCTTAATAATAAAAACAATCACCATCCACCATGCCTGCACTGGAAAAAAGTAATTTTTTCTTAAATTAAATACATTTTTTTCTTGAATTGAGGAGGTAAGTGAGACACTATACCAATGAAACAAGACGATTTACATTTAAATTAAGAAAAACAACAATTGCATTGTCTTGTTTCAGGTTCATATTTTAATTTAAGAGTAAGCATACTGTACTAATTCTGTTGGCAGATCATGTTATTTACCTTCTCAAATTAAGGGGAAATAAGCATTTTGACTTATTACTAGATCGTTTTTGCAGTGTGTTCATATTCTTTACTTGGCTGTCGATAGAAATGCACTTTGTTTGCAGCTTTTGTCTCAACTTTTTGCACAGAAGCAGATTTTTCTGACAAAGCCACATCTATTAAATAGTTTTCAGTGTTTTTTTCCATCTAACCACAGAAACAGCTTGTTTAAATACTGATGCCTGGGAAGATTGCGAGCTGTCTTTAATCTCTTACACTTCAAACTTCATGATAAATGGGTTATCTAAGAACAGCCTTGGCGTTTTGCTGAATTTGGAGTAAAATCAGAGTAAAGAAGTGCAAAGTATTTGAGACAATCTGGAAGAAGATTAAATGTGTCTGACTCTGCTGTAAAGACAAGTTGTTCAAAGCAGCTTCTTGATTGGTAAAACAACAGATGATCATGTTCAGATTTTTCCTTTTTTCATATAAAATTCAATTTTATTTACAAGTATTGTCAGGTATCATTTCAGCTCTATTAAAATAATTTTAATTTATAAAAAATGTAGGTTAGATCATATTTTCACCTTAGTTTAAGAAGGTTATATATTTTAGTTCCACTGAAGAGAAAAAAAATTGCCTTTAAGTGATGAATAATTTCATTATAGGCAAAATGAAATGTTAATAACCTCATTTGTCTTTGATTTGCCTTCCAAATTTCTTTTGCGTTGACTTGCTCTGCTGCTATATCTGTAGATGGCCTGCAGCATTTCTGTCAGAATGGGTCTCATCATGGCGCTGCCTCTGTAGCTTCACATTGTGATGAAATCAACTGAAGACCCTTGAAGTCAATGTTTCCCCTTCTTGTCCATGTCCTTCGCATCAATTGTTTAAGGCTCATTTTTGAGCTTATTTCTTTCTCTCCCGATAATCTCTCCTTCTATCTATCTATATTTTTCTCTCTCTCTGTCCTTCTTGTACTCCCAGTTTATATTTTTTAATTTAACTTGGCCCAGTCTGATGGGAGGGGGCCATCACTCTCTGTCCATTACCTCCGGGAAGGAAAAGCATATTTAATGAACCTGCATAAACGATGCTGGATCCAAACGTCTCGTCACTCAAGAAGCTCAGTCTCTTTCTTATGACTCCTTTCTCTGCCTCTTATTGTTCTGTTTTTCGGGGGTTTGCTTCTGTTTGACAAACCCAGCAGGTTCCACATCTTCCGCAGTTTTTTTTTTTATTTCTCTCCTTTTTTGTTGTCGCTGTTATCGTTTTTTTCTTTTTCCTCCATCAACAGATTTTGTCTGACCCTGCGGTTCTTTTTAGATTGATGACAGGCTTTGGTCAGTTTTTGTGCCAAGTTTTGGAACAATTTTTCTTTTTGTCTTTTATGATTAAATGTATGTTTTTGCTTTCTTCCTGCTGCTCACACATCTCTCCGTCTCACCAACGTCCCGACAGTCTTTGGAGGGCGTCCTTCGCCACCCCGGAGACAACCGGACGCAGATCAGAGAGCTGGGTCAGACGTTGATAGACGGAGGCATACTTGATGAACTCATCAGTGAAAAACTCGAGGCCTTCAATTCCCGCTACGAGCAGCTCAGCCATCAGGTTGGGACTTTTCTTTGTCTTTTTTCATCTGGATGGTTGTTTTGTTTTTTGTCTAAAAAAAAAAAAAAAATTTTTTTTGCACAGAAATGCACAGAAATCCTTTTCCTTAAACATTTCTACACATGAATACTAAAAATGATCCCACTTTATTTTGTAAAACATGCAATGATACAGTCGTGACTCTCAGTAAATTAAAATATCATCAGTAAATCTATTTATTTCAGTTTGGCTTTAGTTCAGTTAAATATGAAAAGTAAAAGGATTTTATTTTTTACATAGCTATAATTCAGGATGCTTTAATAGCTCCTATGCTTTCATATGTAACGTTATGTCAGAATTTTACACTGGACATTATTTCTGATGTGGTACTCGCTAAAGTTGGTACCCCATCATTTAAATGTCATACTTTATATCTCAAAGGGGTCTTAATCAGTTGATCCTAATGGGATCTGAATTTCCTTTTTTTTTTTTTATCAACCTATTTTCCTGCTTTGTTGGCTTTTACTCTACTTTAGTATTTAACATTTTTTAAAATAGCATTTTTTAGTTAATTTATATTAATTTATATTAAGCCTACCTTACAGCCCTTTTTCTCTCAAAGTACCTGCATAAATGTATTTTCTATTCAGTCCAATCTTACAGAGAGATGCAGTCATCTATGACCGTTTCTTATGAATGAAGAAATACGAATTTGAACAGTTTAACAGATAAAACATGTTTTAACTCTAAATGCATAAGAGCTGACATTAATGGATCCGGTATGACCTTCAGATGCTGTTGATCTGCTGTAGAAAATAATAAAACAGTTTTAGTATAATCTTCTAATTGCCTTGAAGGATACTCTATACTTATTTTCAGATAATTAATTTAACCCTTTTTCTATAAATTCTACATGAATTTTATTACCATAATGATAAAAGAACAATCTTAACTCTGTTGGTCTTCAGACATAAAAGTGTGTAAACTTAAAAACAAGAACCCTGCAGTGTCTTTTAATTTGAACATCTTCCTCTCAGCTGTATCTTGCCACAAAAGGAGCTTTACTCGGTGTTATAACAGAAGGTTGCCCCTTTCCTGCCTTTATCCAGCTACTGTAACTCATGTCTGCAGCTCTGGAGCTCCACACAGCGACTCTGGTCTGCCTTGTCTGCGGTAACTGTGCTGCACAGTTTGTGCACAGACACTTATTTTTATTATTTTTAAACAGTGTCCTGTCTGGCAATGTGGCAATAAGAATAATTGTCTTGATGCCAAAAAGAGCCCAACAGATTTTACTTTCACAAGTGTAGCAGTATGGCAATTGCCATATTGCTCCACTTGTTTCATGCAAATAAATTGCTTTATTATAATTATGCAGGGAGTTTTACAGTTTATATGGACACTGCAATGTAAATAGAGCAGAAAAACAGACTCTTAAAAGGTTTTATACTCAGAGGCAGGTGCTGCTATTAGAAAGACTTTACCATCATTTCTCAGGCTTCTGAGGTTCTGACAACATATCAACCCTCCAAGTTTTTTTTTGTTATTTACAAACTTTGAAAATATGAATAACTTTAAATTAGAGCTGCAACTAAAGATTATTTTGCAAATCGATTAATCTGTCGATTATTTTTTTTTAAAATTAATTGCTTAATAATCGGATAGCCAAATGTTCCTTAAAGAAGATTTGTTAAGAAATTAAACCAGGTGAAACTGCAACTTTTCCACTTCAGCAGTTCTGGATAAAGCATATGGATGGACGAAAAAGTTTTTAAAAAATCTTAAATGCAAGTCTTTACATATATATGTATATATAAATATTTTTTTAAGTTTGGTATAATTACTGCTCTAAGTGGGTCACTCTGTCAGCTAAAGGCATGTTTTAGAGCCTCTATACTCCAGTTAACAATTTATCAATGATTAAATTAGTTGACAATAATTCCAATAACCACGATTAATCTGATTGTTTTAGCCCTACTTTAAATACCAGGATGTAAAATGAGTCATCTGTTTGTAATGAATTAATTTACATTTTTTTTTTTTAAATATGACCTACTAAAATAAATAAACTTTAAAAAGATATTTTTCTGCATTGACAGGTATTTGTCTGTGTTCTATATTTTATATATAATGAATTGATCACACCTTTTACCCTTCTTGTAAAAAAAAAAATAAAAGATTTAATTAATTATATTTTCATCGTAGCTTCCAAGCTTTTTTTAATGTTTATGTAGCCGAGTCTTATTTGGGTAATTACACAGGCTCTGAGCGGAAATGAGTAAATCTTAATTAAAATCCCTGATGGACATAGTTTAAAGCCCCGACCTGCTGTTCGTGTCATTATTCAGGCGGTAAACCGGCAGATCGGCCTCGAGCAGCAGCTGCAGACACTAAAGGAGAACGAGGAGGCGCTCCAAGCGCTGCAGGAGTCCCTGAACCAGCTGGACCACACACTAACCTCTTACCTCACTGATCGCATAGACGCGTTCCAGCTCCCCCTGGAGGCACAGGTATACCACCTACACATTATTAGCTCCTGAAATGAGGTGAGGTCCACAGAGCCTGCTTCTGTTTATAGGCTCTGGATTCTCTCACTGTTGAGAAATTGGGAGGTTTTAGTGTATTGAGGGTTTGGAGGACTTTGTTTTTTAAAACTTTCCATTCTCTTCCACATTGGAAGCCAGTTAATCTATGGTAAAGATGAGTATCATAGACTAATTAATCTTTGGTATTTATACCTTTTAAATTGGACTAAAGTATTGTTAACTTAAAACAAAAAAATGAACATGCAGAACCCTATACCCGCTCCCGAAAGGGAACACCTTTTAAACGCGTGCTAGAGCATGCACAAGCCCATTTCTCCTCGTGCACGCTCTGTTTTAAAGTTGCTGTTCTTATAGCTCATACAAGCTTACTGTTTCCAAGTGTCTGCCCTAACCCCTAAACCCCTAAATCACTATATAAAGCGGGGACTTTAAACGATAAGTTAACTGAGTTTGCTATAAAGTCCAAAATGGACAAATAATCACTGCTTTTTGCTCCATTGGTCACTTAACTCCTCCTCCACTGCACTGTGCCTGCGCCATCTTTATTAGTCGCTGCTGTCAGGTAGCAACAGCCTATGGCGACAGCGGTCGCTGTGACAGCAAATCCCATAATGCTTTGCTAGGAGAGCTCTCTGCGCAAAGCATTCTAGGATATATCTGCCTCTTCTGAGGCCTTTCTTTTCTTCTCATACACTTCGTAGAAACTTTTTTCTCTTATGACCCTCTGCCGTATTCAAAGAACCGCTGTGAGAAAGGTGAGCTCCAAAGACCGTCTGAAACCCTCGCTCACCGAAGAAAGTGCGCAGAAAAAGATGGCTAACTGGGGATGAGCACGTAGGACGGCCTTACTTAACATATCACCAGAATGATTGACAATTAGGAGGACCACTTATTTGGATGATCCACCCAGAAATATAAGATCGTCCTCCATACCTTTAAGAAATTGAATCATGAAAGAGATGCAGTGTTCCTACAGTGTCTAGAAAAACCTGAAATATGATAAAAGTATTTTCCAATTTTTAATAATTATGCATGAATATGAAAAATATAAATATTTCCAGACTGGACTTTCTTTTCTTTTATCTAATAATTATTTTTCCTTCTGTCCTAAGCTCTTTCGTTCCAAACTTGAGTATTTTTTTAGCCTGGAACTCTTGAATTGAAATATTTGTGTGAACAGTAACAAACACTATAGATGAAGTATCAATTTAATTTGGTTCTTTCTTTCAGTTTTCCTGTTTATTAAAATTTAGAAATCCCAATTTAAATTGAGAAATTTCCTGGGAACCTTCTTCCAACCATTCCTCCCTGCTCACCGTGTCCTTTTCCTTCAGACCATCGGTGCAGAGATCGCTGCTCATGAGGTCACAGTAGAGGAGATGAAAAGAAGGAATGTGACCAACTTGCCTCCTCCCACCGCTAAAGGCAAAGTGGCCCGTGGTGGGACCATGCTGGAACAGCTACAGGTAACACTGACTCCTACTGGACAATGTTGGGAAAGCTTGTTCTTTCTGCTTTATTAATGCACAACATTAAAACAAAATGTTGCTTTTATTTTTTATTTTTTCATGTCTAGGGTGATAAAAGACAAAAGATTAGCATAGCTTGGCTAACATTTGATTTAATCTCTACAGAGGAAGCTGAGGGAGATCTCCACAAAGTATCAGCTGTTCCAGAAGCCTGCCAACTTTGAGCAGCGCATGCTGGACTGTAAACGGGTTCTGGATGGTGCTAAGGCTGAGCTACATGTTTTGGAGGTTAAAGATGTGGAACCTGAGATAATCCAGTCCCACCTCAGTGGCTGCATGGTGAGAAACATCCGCTTTCTTAGTGTTGTTCTTCAACTGTTTAGCCTTTTATAGAAAGTTTTTTTTTTCTGCTCATTTTTAACAAGAAGCAAATGGTAAAGAAGTTGAATTATACTCATTAAAAAAACCCCACTGGTAGACAGAAGATTATATACACCCTCTAGCATATTTATGGTTCCACTAATTGATACAGGGTCAGCAGTTAATTTATTTAAATATTAATGCAACTTTTAGTTTACTTATAATTCTGAACTCCTATGGGTTAAAGGAAATAAACATTAAGCAGAACCTCTGTAAAGTGCCTTGAGATGACATGTGTTGTGAATTGATGCTATATAAATAAACTTAATTGAATTGAACCTTTTGCAGCTAATTTCCGTTTTAAAAACTGTTCAAGATGTTTCTTAATTTCAGTTTGCCATGTAAACATTGCAATATTTATTTAACAAATAAGACCTATTGCTACTTAAGTGAATGTTAGCTTCTAGCATTGCCTTTATGTGTGTTTTTAATATGAAAGGTTTTAATTGTTGTTTTGTTTTTATAGAAAATGTATAAGTTGCTGAGTGAGGCGAAGCTGGAGGTGGAGACGGTGATAAAAACAGGTCGCCAGATTGTGCAAAAACAGCAGACTGAGAATCCCAAAGCAATGGATGAACAGCTTACAGCTCTGAAACTTCTCTATAATGAACTGGGGGCTCAGGTAATTTAGTTATTTAAAATTTTCCAAACTTCATCTCAAAAAAACAAAACCAAAATTTGGTTGTGTTCAAGATCCCTAACATTTTTATGACCCATCTTTTCATCTATTTGTCCTGCCATCTGTAGACAAATCAAATGTCACTATAGTTTTATATTTAAGAAGAACCTAAGGGACAAAGAACCATAAAAAGTTGAATCTGGAGATTTCTCAGACCCTGATGATGGTTCAGAGGCCTTTTCTTTGTCTTCACAGGTAACTGAGGGCAAACAGGACCTGGAGAAAGCTCTGTCTCTGTCTCAGAGGTTCCATAAAGAGACTGCTGCCCTGCAGGAATGGCTGAGCACTAATGAAGCCCAGCTCCAGCAGAAGAACAGCTGTGGAGACATGCCAGCTGACATCGAGGCTGAGATTAGATGGGCTAATGTTAGTGGATGTTTATTAAAGCAGATGCTACTGTAGACTTTCTCTAAGCTTTTAATCCTTTGTTTTCCAATCTTCATTTTCAAAATTTAATTACTTTCTGTAAAGAAAAAAAAACATGCTAAATATAACAAATAAGTGTTGTTCTTTGACTCACCAGAAGGTGGAGCACACAAACTGTTAATAACTGAATCCTGAACGTTTTCTTTTTATAACTTTTCATTTCTTAAGTTTGTTTAGCTGTATGCAAACAATCTATCCGAATATCCAGGAGTCAAAATCCCTACTGAGATTTTTTTATGTTGTAGCTATTTTTTTTAAATATTAAAGTTGGATTCTTTATTACTCCTATCATTAGTTAAGTTCTTGTATTTCTTTGTCATTTCAATCAGGGTCTGCTGAAGGAATCAGAACGTCGAAAGGTGGAGCTTTCCAACCTGACGGAGGTCAGTGCGGGTCTGCAGACGCTGGTGGAGGGCAGCGAGGCTCAGCTGGAGGGCAAACTCTGCAGCCTTAACGAATCCTGGGGGAAAGTTCACACCTGGACTGAAGATTGGCTCAGCGCTGTTCTGGTTAGAGCAAACGTTCCCTACAACTGGAATAAATTATGAATGACAGCCATCACGTTTAATTAAGTTGTTAGAATAAGCAAAGTGCTCTAATTGCTTAATGTTGTAAAACACATAGCTAAATTATATCTAAAGAAAGATATCAGTCTAATAATAATGCTGCTTTTTATAATCTTTGTTAAAGGTTATATATAAAATATCTAAGTATGGATTCAGTTTAATCTCTATTATCAAACTGAACATAAAAGAAATGCTTTAATTGTTCCGTGTCCTGTATTAAATCTTATTTTGTGTAATCAGAGTTTTACTTGCTTGTGTGCCTGTGTGTGCAGAGTCACCAGAGTGAGGTGGAGATATTTGATGAGAACTTGGCTCACATCAGTACCTGGCTCTACCAGACCCAGATCCACCTGGATGAAGCCGAGCGGCTGCCTCCTGCTGAGAGGGAAAAAGAGTTCACGGTAAAGAGCAAAGCATAAACATGGTGTCTTAAATATACCACACTGGTACAAGTCTTATGGGAGGATTGGGATTTGTTTTAAATGGTGCACACAACATGTCATGATTTGGTTAACTAAGATTAAGATTGTGTCGCTTTTATTCATTGGTGTAGGATCAATTAAGGTAGTGGATTTATACCTCAATTGAGAGCGTAAAAATTAAGAGTAAAATGTATTTTTTTTCTGATAGATTCATGTTTATTTTTTTAATGGTATGATCCATTTAAAAAATAAAATCTAATAAAACAAAAGCTTTTGAATTAATGAGATGTAATTAACATGTTCAGTCTCAGCCTTAAATGAAACATATTTACTCCATGGATAAATTGAAAATGAAACATTTTTCATAAAATGTTGAATGTAAAATAAAATAAATTATTCTCTAAAACTGTTTTACCATATTGAAAACCATTGAAGGACGTATTTTTTACTCTTTCATAAGATCATTTCTATTATTTTTTTCCTACAGTATCTTATTTTTTTTGTCCAACTTCAATATTTGAAAGGAAAAAAAAAAGTTTTGGTCAGATATTTGGTTGTTAATTGATTCATTCGTTTTATGTAAATGACATGAGACTAGAGTTGTCAAGGTATGATTGTTGTTTCTTGAAACCAAAGGCGTTGTCACTATCTGGGTGAGACGGCAACTGGCACATAAAGTAATTACCTAAAGCGGTTTAGAATGACATTATAAAATCATTTGTATCCAAATGTTTATTCCAAGCTGGTTAAAGTTACAGAGAGGGTTCAAAAAGGAGATTATAGTAAACTAGAGAGCACAGACATCCTCCAAACAGCACATTTTCAAAGTCTATAGATTTCCCCTTAAACTTGTTAACTGACAAACCAATGACCCTAAAATATTACCTCCTTGAGGAGGTTATAATTGTCAACATATGAATGTTTTTCAAATTTTATTGTTTTTTTAGTTGTTTTTTTTACCTTAACCAACTACAAAAAAACAATAAATAATTTAATTGATCAAACAAGGTAATCTAATTTTGTAGAAAAAGGATCTGTGAATCTTTATTGGCCCGTTTAAACGGATTTTTACAACATTTTAAATTTTATGGGTTTAATTTGTTTTGCTATTTTCTTGGTTTAGAAAAAAAAAAAAGTGCTACATTTGGAACTGGACCCACAAAGGGACAAAGAAGAACTTTAAATCTGCTCTAATATGCTCAGATATTTTAACACTTTTCTTTCCCCTTGGATCTTTTCCTAAATGAACCGCTGACATGCATGTGAAACAACAAATGCTGAAAAAAGCTTATATTCTTATTGGCAACTTTAACATTTACTGTATACACCAGATTACTGAGTGAATAATTTTTTTTTTTAGACATATATTTATTAAGTTTTCAAAGTGAAACATACAAAAATCACACACCCAAGTATAAAGCATACATATATATATTACAAAATTAGGGTCCAAGAAAAAAATATACTCTTACCAATACAACAATATACTGAGTTAATTCTGTAATTAAAAAATTTAAATTTAGAGCAATCGGGCATAAAATTAAACTCTTTTAATTTACAAGCTTTTTTTTCTTTCACTACATCTCTTTGAAATGGCCAAATGTAATTGTGGAAATCTGAACTTCAGTTACCTCAGACAGTGAAAGCTATTATACTTTCCTAATCCTAGACTGGGGCCCAATCCCAAACTGGCTCCTAAACTCTCTGTTTGCTCGTTCCTGCGGAGGGTCTGCCACATAAGTGCCATCCCAAACCACATAATGGGTAGGGTGAGTGGACCGTGCAGCCCTTAAATAGTGAGTCTTCATTAAAGGGATAGTTCGGTATTTTTGACATGAATCTGTATGGCATCCCCATCACCAGTGTCATGCAATCACACTGACTTACCCCTGGCAGCGTCCTGTGAGCAGAGTTCTCGTCCAGTTTTGGTCAAGCCGAAAGTAGTCCGGCAGGTTTGCTAGAGCCAGCAAAATAAAACGTTTCTCTTCCCAAAACATTATGTGTTCAAAAGAGTGATATTTTTGCATCCCAAAAACGTTGTAGTGGAAAAAGTCACACGTCGTTATCACTTGGTCCTATTTTCTCTCTGTTCGTATCAGTGCGCGCCGTCATTCAGACAGCGAGCTCAACAACAGCCAGATGCATGTCTCCCTCCGCCCAGCTAGGAGCTAGGCGGAGGGAGACATGCATCTGGCTGTTGTCAGGTTAGTAGGCCCTAGCTGTCTGAATGACGGCGCGCACTGATACGAACAGAGAGAAAATAGGACCAAGTGATAACGACGTGTGACTTTTTCCACTACAACGTTTTTGGGATGCAAAAATATCACTCTTTTGAACACATAATGTTTTGGGAAGAGAAACGTTTTATTTCGCTGGCTCTAGCAAACCTGCCGGACTACTTTCGGCTTGACCAAAACTGGACGAGAACTCTGCTCACAGGACGCTGCCAGGGGTAAGTCAGTGTGATTGCATGACACTGGTGATGGGGATGCCATACAGATTCATGTCAAAAATACCGAACTATCCCTTTAAGTACGGACTCACTGGAATTCGGCAGCAAAGGAAATACGTTCTGCTAAAATGTAAATTCCGCTGGTTTGCTGCATCTTCCTCACACTCACAGAAAATAACAAGTTAGTTTATGAAAAAAACACATAATTAATCCCAAAATGGAGGATACTCTTATAAATAGTTGTATTTGACCATATACATTTGTTTTAAGAAAGGGGCAAATGTTATATTTAATGTCACAGAGCTACTGCCACACACGGGGCGTCATTGTATTGCCATAGCAACAACTGCTTTCCTCTTCCGTTGGAGGAAAGGACCCATTCCATTCTCATTTATCCCCCCACATTCAATCAATGTACCTTTCAAAGCTGCGAGTGAGACTTCATTGAGAGTGACACTTGATAGTTAAGGGTTAGTGCTTAGGGGTGGTTTGGGATTCAGCTTGACTCAAAAAAGGAAGGCATTGTTTTTAATTTCCCCCAAAACTCCAGTTAGCTCTCCCTCTCTACCCGATGTGAATTAAAATTAATAGCTTAGCATTAGTTGTATATTTGTATTAAATATTTTATATATTCTGCTCCTACTTCCACTGTTGCCTGATAAAAAGATGAACAGCTAGTTTGTGGTCTGTTCTCAGAGGATGATGGAGGAGTTGGATATGATTGGTCGGCGCGTGGACAACGTCAGGGACCAAGCAATCATCCTGATGACCAGCAGGGGCCCCGCCTGTCGAGATGTAGTTGAGCCCAAGTTGGCAGAGCTGAACTGCAACTTTGACAAAGTTTCCCAGCACATAAAGTCTGCGCAGGTACAGAAAGAGGAGGCATGTTTCATAAAAGATTTAATCTTTAAATGATGTCATTTTTTTTTTGCCAGTTTTCCTTTTTTTTTTTTTTACTCTGAGAAGATGACGACCAGGGATTTGGAAATCAATCAGAAGTTAAATCTACCTTTGTTTAAAATGGGTTTTAATGATTTAATTGGCTAATTTCTGATTTAGCAGAAATGTCCCTTTCTTCGAGGACCTGGTCAGATAAATACTCCTTTGTTTGCAACTCGAACTTGAACTCGACATACCCTCTGTTTTTTTTGTTTTGTTTCTTTAAATCAGGTCACTAACAGTCTGGAGAGCCAGGCTGAAATTAAGCCTGAGCCTGCTGAGATAAAGGACCTTCAGGTAGAGCTGGAGAACACGCTGAAGACTCTCCATCAGCAGCAGCTCCCAGTAAACATCCTCGATGATGACGAGGTACCCAATGTTATCATAATTTATTTCATTTTTAAATCACTCTGCACCCTAATAGAAGCATTTCCTTTGTCTGATTGGAAATTTAATTGTAAGGTTTCTTGTGTATTTTGAGCACCAAGAAGGAATCTTGACCCCAGTTATCCTCTTTATTATGTTTTATGATGTGTGCTATAAAGGATAACCTGAAATACAGGCTATATACTGTAAGGCTGCCATCTGATAAGGCCTGCTTTGATTGAGAACATCAAGGTTTAACTCCTTTATGACTGTAAACACACCAGCTGGGAGAAAGAACTTGACCGATCCAAGCGGAGGTCATTGTCCCCAGTCAGGAAGCGCTTTGTTTTCTTGAGTGGATCTTCTGTAGCGCTTTAAACTTCATCCGTTCATAGCAGCCTAAAGAGCTGAACTGAATTGGCAGGAATCTGAGTGCCTTAATCCAAAACCTTTCTTTGCTTCCCATTTACCAGATGGATGAGGAGAAGGCCAACGTTGAGGGTTTGCTGCAAAGAGGAGAAGAGCTGCTGCAGCAAACTTCAGACGAAACTCAGAGGGAGGAGCTGAGAGTCATGCTGCTCAGGTTGCAGAGCCAATATTCTTCCTACAGGGTGAGACAAATAAACGGATCCCTTCTTTTATTTTACAAATGTAAATTCTATGCTATTTAAATATCTATGTGCAAACTTTATCTTGTTTGTGTTTCTGCTTGCTTTAGGGCAGAGTTAGGGAAGTCACAATGTCTCAGAGCTCATCATCAGAGTCTGAGTTTGTTGAGCAGGTAAGTGACGGATACATGCAGCGCTTTCAATAGGCGTAGGCTAATTACAGTTACAAAGGTTCAGTAAGGTTTCAAAACTGATCAGATTTACTGTCTGTGAAAAAAAATCTTACAGCCTTTTCTTTGTTTTACAAATTAAGCTGTTTGAAACTTGTTAGAGTTGAGAAGAAGATGCAGAGTCATGCTTTGAAAATAGTTTCAATGCCTAATCAAAAGGCTATGGGTTAGATATTAGATATGCACAATGCGGTTTATATATTAAGTTCCCATTTAGTCTGTATTTTTGCATTTAAACAGGACTGGCACATTTATATCATATCTGTAATAATAGTAACATATAAATGTTACTATTATTATATCTGGAATAACAAATGTGATAAATTAGCAGGAGTTATTGTCATAGATTTGTTTTTATACTTTATTGCTTTCAGAGTTTTGGCCCAGCACCATAAATCAGTGGTATTTTCAGTAAAAGCATATGAGACAAATCTCATAGCAGCTCATATCTACATATATGAAGGAGTTGTTGGTGAAATAAAGAGCTTCTTTTACTTCTTTTACTCTATCTTCTCCCTATAGATTTAATATTATGGCTCGGTTCTTTTCTAGTGCTATAGATATATTCCTGATTTTAGTCTTAATTACTTTGCTAACATCTTTGTAAATTATAATTTGGCCTTGTAAAATTGCAGGAAAGAACCAGTTCTGCATCTCACAAAGCATTTAAACTAATTCCCCTATTTTTGTCGGCAAGCAGAAGGCATCTGCTCAACACTTAGGGGACCAAACTCCCCACGGAGTATGAAGCAATAAAAAAAAAGCTAATGGCATCATCGTTTGATGCTTGTGTCCCGTCTTTCTAAAGCCACCCTGGGAAACCACCCACTGGTCCATATCAGAAGCTGCCACTTGATGTCGGAGCACGCTGATTCTGGAAGAACTATGAGCCACTGATTCCTTCTGTTTCTGTGTCATGCAGGGCCCGGGTGCAACAGGGCGCAGCAGCACACAGATTCTCTCTCCTTCTGATTACCTGTTGGAGATCAACAAAGTTCTTCTCACTATGGCCGACAATGAGCTGCTCCTTAACTCCTCCGAGCTTAGCGGGGGGCTTTATGAAGACTTTTCAAGCCAGGAGGACACTCTGAAGGTGGACATTATTCCAAAATACTGCCAGCTAAAAATATTTGACAAAAAACTGAAAACAGATACAGATGTTGTTTTAAAAATCACCACTTTCTGTTAGTTTGTTACATAAACTCTTATTTGAATACATTAAACTTAGCAGCTTTGCAAACGTTCAGATGATATTCTGCTGTTTTTTTCTAAACGTATGTGTTCTTCTGCTGAATGTTTGTGTTTTTTCCTCATTTTTGTTATATATACATTTATTCCCCAGACAATTAAAGATAACCTGGAGCATCTAAGCGAGCAGGTCACAGGAATCCATGAACGGCAGCCTGAAGCCATGCGAGACGCATCCCCTGATGAAGTAATTCAAATAGGAGACAACCTTACACAGCTGAATGCGGAGTGGGACCGACTCAATCGCATGTACAATCAGCGCAAAGGGTATGTTTAACTTCACATATAGACTTACAATTGGAAAAACTCAAAACTGATGAAGGAGAAAATTAAGAAACCGGGAAATCGAGAAGCTTTGTGAACCTCTGAGTCAGGGCTTTTGATGAAATCTGCAGGGAAATGGAAGGCCAGCTGTCCACAGATAAATATAGAACAGTATACGATGCAGCACGCGTTTACTGACCTTCATTCATACTGAAGCCGCTCCTTCAGCATAAACAATCTAATGCCTGTTCACAGATTCACTCCCATAAGTACACAAATGATAGTGGGTGACATTGGCCATCATCAACCTGATTTCTTCAATGACAGTGGTTGTTTGCTGATTGCAGCGAGAGCAAACTTTTATCTAAGCTAGTGAGAAAATGTTCATGGAAACACTGAAGCTCTCAGCCTATAATCACAGAAACCTCTGGGTGTCCCTGCAAATCAGAAGAATGGAGCTTGATTTGTAAACCAGCTCATCAAAAGCTCATTTCCTCAGCTTGTCTCTTTCATCCCTTTTGTTCAAAGAGATTCTGCAAAACGAGGATGCTGATGAGGCTCAGATTTTTCTCTTTTTCAAGTTAACATCCTACTGGTCTAGATTTAATATTCACCGACACTACAGGGGGGACTCTGGGTGGTTTCAGGCCTTCCTGAGTCTAATAGATTTCTTTTATAGATATTAAACCATCAGTTTTTATGATTTCCCATTAAATGAACCAGATTTAGTTCTCAGACGGTGGACTTGTGTGAAGCTCTGAAACCTGACAGGAAAGAAAGAAGCTAAGAAGTTATATGGAGCTATATTGTATTGTTTTGCAAACACTAATAATTCATAAGCAGTTTATTCTTGCTCAGTCCAACTATATGCTTTTTTACATCCATTTTTCTTCATTTTACTCAGCGTCTTAGTACCTCTACATTTGATCATATTAGGTGACTAACAAGAGAGAAATTTGTGCCAAAGTAGTTGTTTTCAGCCAAATTAATAAATTACCCAATAAGGAAACTTTCTGAAGCAATCTTATTTGAAAATAAAGCTTACCTACAACCTAAGATTTAATTTGCTCATGTCTGTTGTGCGTTTTGTTTTATTTTCTCTATTATTAAAGCTGTGCAAACCAGTGGAGTCTCTGCTGCTAACGCTGTGATGTTGACTTTTAGCTTGATGACATTTTTCCTAACATCTGCATGACTCTGGGTTTGTTTTTCATGTTGTTCTATAGGAGTTTTGACCGTGCCATAGAGGAGTGGGGGCGGTTTCACTGTGACTTAAAGGATCTGACACAATGGTTGACTGAAGCTGAGACCCTGCTGTTAGAAAGCGTCGGCCCTGACGGACAGCTCGACCTCGGTTCTGCACGGCAACACCAGGAGGTCGGTTCGTGGGGCGGGGGCTTTATACTTCAAGGGGCAACAATTTCATTAGAGACACACTGTCAGCAACTTTCAATACAGTTCAATACAGGGCAATTAAAGTCTCAGATTGGCGATACAGTATGTCAGAATATTTATTTTACTTTTTTTTTTTCCTTAATGGGTAAAATAAAATAAAATAAAATTCCACTCTGAATTTCATAAACATACTTTTTATATTTTGATTATGCAGAAGAGAAATGAGGAAAAAGTCAAGATTAAGATGAGAAAAGACCTTGCCTTTGACTTTACTTCATCACTTAAGTGCTTCTTTCAATTCTGCGAGAAATGACCTCCTTTAAGGCCGTTCTATTATCGCTTACTGCACCTCCACCTTTACCAGGGAGATGTGTAACACTTGAGCTGAGCTCAATCTGTCTGGATACTTTTCATGTTTTCACTGCTGCTAATGATGAGAAGGAGGATCAGGTGGAAAGGAAGTGAGACATCCGACAGCTGACTCGCCCTACAATCACTCACCTCACTTTACAGGGCTGTCGCTGCTCGATAAATCTCTCCTGTTGGAGGGTGAAGATTTGGCAGCTTAAATCTGGACCTCCTCAAATCATCTCTTCATGTCGATAATGGATTTGCTTCGAGAGCTGTACTTGAGCTTAGGATTTAGTATGAGCTGCATACGATTATTCTGTTTCTCTGAGAGCTAGTTTTCCTTTATTTCTTCTTTAAGGAGCTGGAAGAAGGACTTTCCAGTCATCAGCCCATCCTGGCTGGTTTGACTCGCACCGGGGAGAAGATAATTGGGCAGCTCTCATCTCCTGATGGGCCCCTACTTGAAGAGAAGTTAGAAACTCTGGTGCAACGTTGGAGAGCTGTCACCCGGCAGGTCTTAGACAGACAGCGCAGGTATTCACAGAAAGGCTGGATGTAAGATGAAGCGAATGCAGTGACATTAATCCATCCAAATCTCACAATACCTTGATCTGAATGTACAATAAAGTGCTGCTTTTTACCCAGAGTTCATGGTCAGCTAACTGTCTGTGTTTACTAGGGCAATGCTTTTACTGCAGTCTAGAACTATAATTTAAATGTGTTCTTTAATGAAAACTGCATCCTGCAGATCCTAATAATGGATGCACAGTAATGTTTTGCATGCATGCGTACGTTTCTGTGTGTGTGTAGGCTGACTGGGGGGGATCCAGCCCTGTCAGACCTGGTGAGGAGATGTGACAATCTCGCTGTGTGGCTGGATCAGGCAGAAAACGCTGTTGGCTCCCTGCCAGTGTCAGCCACTGATGAAAACCTGAAGGAGCTGAAGGTACGGTCGTCTCTAACCCAATGCAGAAGCATATTTGAACATTAGGGGACAGAGATGTTGCTGGTTAAACTAGTGACTAGCATTATATAAATATTTAGCTAGATGATTTTTTTTTTTTTTTTTAATCTAAGACATTGACTATCGTTTAAAGAAGATAATAAGAAATCTTATTTTAGTAACGGTGCCATGTTAGGGACACAGTCAAAATGCTTCGGTCATGTGATGCAAAACTGTACTTTTTAGAAACATCAAGTTTTAAGCGATGCTTTTTTTTAGAAGTGACACGGAAACTGGTCAGAGTTGATCAGAAGATAGGAAAGCTGTTGGAAATCTGTGGCTAGACTTAAAACTTTGTTCGCTATTGTTCTTCAAGCTTTAATAACTTTTTTTTAGCAAAGAAAACTGACCAGATTTTGGCCTGTTCTCTGTCTGTTATGCTGGTAGAGCAGTGGCCCAAAATACATTTTCACTGATTCGCTACAAAATGTTCTTCTGTTAAAATGCATATTGGGGGTTTGAATATATGGAGAATGATAAAATGTTAAAACCTTGGATCCTTTCCCTTCCACTTTACAAATATCATCAAATATCATTTCCTTCTCTAAGCAAAACAGTTGAGTGTAACTTTTTTTTATTAATTCTATTTATTTTTCTCTCTCTGGTGGACAAACGCTTTCAATTCAAACACGTCTTTTGGGAGAGATGCTGTGAATACTACTAGACCTCTTGGTTGTTTCTTTTTTTTTCTTCCTAACTTGTAAATTTTGTAGAATTTATGGTGGAGTGTGTCTTTGTTTGCAGGCCCTTGCTGTGGAAATGGATGCTCAGAATGAGCGCCTTGGTTGGCTGAACAAACACGCTCCCCAGATCTTGGCCAGTCCTGGTGTGAGCATTCAAAGCAGAGACCATCATGTTGGAAAACTAAGAGCCATCAATCTCAAGTGGAGCAAGGTGCAATTCGCTTTATAAGAAAACTTAATGTCGTCCTTCAAACTCCTATTTTTTACTTCCTTTTTGAGTCTTTTCCCAGCTATTATTGCCTTTAACTTCTTTCCCTCTGCAGGTGACCCATGAATTGCTAGATAAGGTGGGGGAGGTGGAGACAAACCTGCAGAGTCACACCCTCTTCCAGGACAGGATGACCAAGCTGACCGACTGGGTCGACATCACAAACCAGACAATTGTTACCAGAGGACTGAATCCTGTCCAAGCCCAGGTTCTTTATCAAGACTACATCAAAAATCACAAATGTTCACAACACTTTTACCTACTGTTTTTCTTTAAACATTCACAGAATTTGGAGGCATCTATGAAAGACAGGAAGAAGGACCTGGAGGACTTGTTGGCTCATTCTATTGAGCTGCAGAAACATCAACAGCTCTCGCCTCAGGAAAAGGTTCCTGATTTTCTATTGAATCGATTTCATAAAGGATATATTTATTTAATAACTCTTTTGGGCTAATGTGGTCTAATTCCTGTACTAAGTCATTTCCTTGCCTTTTTGCCATTTTTTTCTTTGCAGGGTAACGTAGAGCAGCTGGCTGCTGATTGGAAAGCCCTGGATGGCCACTTGAGGGAATCTCTTCAGGTTCCCGTCTCGCCGTGGACACCGCAGCAACATGTCGTCCTACATCAGCAACTTGGTACTGAACAATGGGAAAAATTTTTATTGTGTTTCTATGAATCCAGGATATAAGTAAATAGTCTAAGAACCTATTTACCTTATTTGTTTTGCTTCTGTCTGTTTTAAATCACAAATTGAGTTTGATTAATTACATTTTAAGTCGAGTTTTATTGACTACACCCCAACCTTATTACTGCCTGACCTGCAGACACAACAAAACTAAAAACAATCCCCTTGATCCTGCCTGATTGACAGCATAAAGTAGGGTTAACATTTAAAAAAAGCAACATATTGATCCAGGATGGAAAGATGAGAAACAAACGATTTATGAACATAATTAAAACAACAAATTTCTGCTCCATTTAAAATGATCCATAATATTGCTGCTCCCCCTTTGAGAAAATTAATTACAGTCAATTCGGAGAGAAGTTCTAGAGTCACACGGCGGTCAGCTAGAGGAGAGTGCGGCGTTTGAAGACACAGAACCGCATTTGGACAACAATCGTTCTTTTAAGCCCCTGTCGGACGTACGAAAAATCTGGCAAAAACGCTGGCATACGTTGGACAAGTTATGGGTACTCTTTGTATAAGTTATGAGCATGCTCCAGATGACCGCTGAACGTGTTGCTAACTAAGCGTTTTGGTATAAAAGGGGGTTCACAGGAGGAAGCCATGAGTACTCCTCCAGACTTTATCCCATCATAGGGTGAGCGACATGGTGAGTGTGATGGATCCTCCCTGCGGCTACGACCAAAAAACTTCCTAGCAGGCATGGCGCTGAATCTGAATCTACTACGACTGCAAACCCTTTTTCTTTCTTCTTTTCTTTTGGGTGGGCGGTAAACAGCAGCTAGGTTAATACCGCGATCAAAGACATGTTTTTATGTAGACCGGGCGCCTCCGGGCGCATTGCTGCTCCCCTCAGGAGCAATTTTAACTGAGGCTTCGTAATTGCGCTGCCGTGCATTATGCTTAAGTTCGGCTGTTGTTGGACAAAAGTTCTGGACTCGTTATGAATACACTATGTATGTGCCCAAAATTGAAAAAAAAAAACATAAAAAATTAAGCGCATGCCTGCATTTAAGGATATTGTGGGACCAAATAGTGGTCATTATCAAAGCAAACCTGTACGCATTCAATGACTGTAATATGAGTGCTGTAAGCTGAGAGTGAGTGAGAGTGGAAAGTACTTTTATGATGTGAATAAAGTGACAATTGTATTATTCTGTATATATTTTATGAACTATAACATCAACCTATCCAGGGACTGCGCGTGGAAATTAGCATTTTTGCTATAACCTGGCACATGATATTTCTTCTTTCTTAGACTGTTTATTTGTGCATTGTCTTTGGTCAAATAAAGACATTTATTAAATAAAAGAAATATACCTATCAGTATTAAAAAGCAGTGGAGCATCAGGATAAAAAAAAAAAAAAATACAATTTATACTTAAAGGAAACATGGGAGCAGTGATAAAGTTTCCTGCGGCAACATAATCTATCCCAAAAATTCATAACATAAACTAGAACAGCAGGCTAGAACAATGAGCAGAAAATTGACTGAATTTGTATTTGCATATAATTACATAAGGACAATATATAGGCTTCATTTAGCTTGGCACAGTTTTAAAAAAAGCATCTTTCTAAATGTTCCTATGAATTTTAAATATGCCATTTAACGTCAGTTTTGCTCTCTTTGCTAATGTGCCAGTGTCATCGGCCCCTTCGCCTGTTCCGATGCCCGCCTTGCAAAGCGAGGATTCCCACCATTGGGCCCCATATTCTCCAGACACTGTGGCCCCTACTGATTTGAACAAAACTGCCACCGAGCTGGCTGACTGGCTAACGCTCATCACTCAGATGCTCAAGTCGAATATTGTGACTGTGGGGGACACAAAGGAGATCAGGACGACCATAGGACGCCTTCAGGTGAGTGAAAGGAAGAGAGGATGTATTCAGTATACAGACAGTGTTGGCTGGTTTTTGCTGTTTAATTGGATTTAATAAAGTTTTGAGAATGCATTTGGTCGTTACCAATTATAGCATGATTTAGAAGAGAACAGCTTGAGTTGCCTGGTCATAAAAAATGGGTGAAAAGCTTCTGTGCTTCTGTAATTTTAATTGTTAGCCATCACACTGAGACAATAAAAACGCAACTCATGTTTTCCTCATTCAGCGGCTGAGCTCTCGTCTTCTCAGATGCTCATTAAACAGGTCTTGCATCAACTAATTGTATTCATATTCTACCGTTGGCAGTAAATGCAGCATGGCGTCCTCACACTCTGTGCTGCCGTTAATGGGGGCCTGAACTATACCCAGTTGGTTGCTAAATAATTAATATGATGCTTTTTTTTTTGGAGGGGAAAAAGTCAATCTGGTGACAAACTTTCCTTGTTGGCTGCAGCGAAAGCCAACAACTACCCTGCATGTCATTATTTTCTGAAAAAGAGGAGGAAATGAGCTGGAAAAACTGAAATAACAATCTGACACTTTTGTAGAATTAAATGAATAAAATCCCATGTCTAATTTCTTGCAGCTTAAGTAGATGTTGAAAACAATGCATGTAAGAAACATCTGAAGCTTGACATATAAATATATATATAACCGTTTCTCTTTAAGGAGGACTTTGAGGGTTCATAGTTTAAATTAAAATATACTGTGACCTCCAAAAATTTTCATGCCCTTTATTTTATAAATTCTATTTTTTATGTCATAGAGAAACTAATTTTATGACATAATGATTGGTTTTCTTGCCCAGACTTGTGGTTTAAATGACTTTTTAAAGGTTGTTTTGGATTTTATTTAGGTTTATCAGAGGGAAAACGTTCTTCGTAGCTCAAATGCATAGAGCAATAAAATTTTTTAATGTTAGAAAATAATTTTTGTGTAATACGAGGGATCTATTTAGAGTTTTTGTGATTTATCAGAAAAAAGTGTAACTCTTCTTCCAAAAATGTCCTCTACTTCCATTCGTGTCAGATTATTCCAATAAATAATTAGTCAGTGCTCTTGTGTAATGTCTTTGTTTTTACCTCCTTACAGGTGACAAAAAGTGACTTAGAACAACGTCACTCCCAGCTGGAGGACATCTTCACCTTGGCACAGAACATCAAAAACAAAACCTCTAACGTCGATGTCCGCACGTCCATTTCTGAGAAATGTACGTACAGAGCATGTTGTGCTGTTTAACTACATATAAGACACTAAGGACTATAGATAGGTTCAGCACCATTACTCTTGCTGTTTGTCTTTCAAACAATAATTTGTGTCTGTCTGTAGTGGAGAAAGTGCGCAGCCAGTGGGACAGCACTCAGCACGGCGTCGAAACCCGACTCCATCAGCTAGAAAACATGACTGTCCACAGCAATCATTGGGAGGAAAACAGGAAAGAGGTGAAAGGTCTTATTTCTCAAAATGAAGGACGCTTCCACAGCCTTCTCCAGCGGGCCACAGATCCCTTGACAAAGCAGCTTGAGGACTCCAAGGTTAGGGCAGATTTCCACTTTGTCTAAGCCATTATTTGGGATGTGTGTAATTCCTGAGGTCATTTACTTTGATGCGTGTCCTTGTCACTATGGTAGACTGACCTCTACTTCAGGTTTTTTTTTTTTTTTTCCCAATAGACAGGAGCAAAACTTAACTCTTATTAGAGGGTTAATGTGGAGCAGGCTAAGCTGGGAATGAGTAAATCCCTCCTCTGAAGTTTCACTTTGATCCTTAATAACATTTACACACCTACATCCTCTTAACTAAGTTTCCTTAAATGAGTTCTGTCTCGGATGTTTAAGAACTCAACACTAGGGGGCGTATGAGTTTAAGATAACAAAGCTTGCTTTATAAACACCTACCCCCACTGGACAGGGTAGTCATGATGAGTAATTGTCTATTTAAAGTCAGAAGAACAGAACCCCCCCTGGTCACATAGGCATGACTTATTTCCTAATGCTAAATGAACGTCTTATATAATCTGCTGGGTTGGGAAGAGGTTGAACAAACACGGTCAGGAAGCTAAGGATCAGATAAATAAGTAAAACTTTTATTATGTTATAATTGAACTTGAGGTTAGGCCAAAGCAGTTCAGGAATGCATGAATTTAAGTTGAAGGGGAAAAAAAGGTTCCTTCAGGAAAAGGAAAATATGCGATTTTCTGGAATTTGTTCCCTGTTCTAATTTCTTCATAACAAATTATTTTCTAAAAAAAAAAAAAAGTAGCTCCAATCATTGATTTTCTGTCTTCATTTCAGTATCTCAGTCCATCTTTTCCTGTAACAGTCTATCAGTCCTGTATTCAGTGAATCAAACCTTATATATTTTCCGTCTCTTTTGGAAAAACAGGAGTTTTTCCAAGCTCTGGGCCGAGACCAAGCAACAGTCGCAGCCTTCAATGAGCTTTCCACTCACCTTTTACGAGAGTATTCTTCTGATGACACCAGGAGAATCAAAGAGGTTACAGAGAAACAGAATGCAGCCTGGAACAGTATCACTCAGAGGTAAATCCACCATCTTATCATTTTTTTTCTATATAATTATGTGTTTTCTTTGTTTGTTGCATATTTGACAAGTTGTTTTGTTTGCAGAGCAAGCGACCGTCGTGCTCAGTTGGACAGTGAGTTGAAGGAGGTCCAGGTGTCTCTAAAGGAGTTGGAGTCTTTCCTTAGGTGGCTCCAGGAGGCAGAGACTACAGTCACTGTCCTGGGCGACGCCTCACAGAGGGAAGACGTGTCCCAGGATTCTGCTCATGTAAAGGAGCTGAGGCGACAGCTGGAGGTAGGCCTGGAAATAGAAAAAGAAATGGTGTGTGCTTCTAATTCACGCACAGGTGCTAGCCTATTATCCCAGGTTCATCCTTCATTAACACAGCCCTCAGCAGCTGAACTGACACCACAGTGTGTGTGTGGACAGGCACATCAGTGTGCTAAAGGTGTGTGACTGAGAGGGCATGCAGAGGGCGTGTGAACTCTTGTATGCATTGAATGTGGCTCATTGATTGTCTTGTTCTGTGCTGCTTAGGTATTCAGACTGTGAGTATTTTCTCGTCCTTTCATTTGCTTTGTCATTTACCCAGTCCTTCCCTTTGGGATCATTTGACACCCGTCATCTTATTCGTCACGTATCAGCATAACTCTAGAGTCACTGATACCTACCTCAGCATCTATAATGGGTACATATTTGTTATACAACCTTCTGAATTGGAAATATTTCTCTGCAAAATCTGACTCTTATCTCCTCTGGATTTTATATTTCAATTTATTCAGTTTATGTTGTGTTGCTGATAAAATTGCATTTGTGCCAAAATTAGGCAAAATTAATTTGTCATTTAAAGCACTAAGATACACCGCTTTGATTATTATTATTATTATGGACCCTTTATTTTAAACCTAGATTTAGTTTTTCATTCATATAATTCAGAATAATATTAATGGTATTAATATGAAATTATACTAACATCTTGGTTGTATTGTTTCTGTTTTAGTTTAAGCTTTTTACAACTCTGAAAGACTCCTTGGTAATTTGTTAAAACCATGTCGTGTTCAAGGGTCAGTATTTTGCTCTAAACGCTTTAATTAAGCAACTGAATTGTGGTTAAACTTGAGGAAAATCTCAACACACAGCACTTTTTGGGTGTTTCAGAGTTGATTAAAACCCACAGGCTCTTATTGTTTCATTACCCGACGCTGTCGACTTTGATGGATGGTTCTCACCCATTGAATCTGGGTTAATGAAACAGAGACGGATGTTAAACCTCAGACACTGTGTGCTAACACATAGTTGAAGGCTGTGCCATGATTTAGTGTTTAGTTAACTCTAATTCTAGACTTCTAGTTGCATTCTGACTGATGTGTTCCTGCACTCACTGCCTTTTCAGAAAGGCACAGAGAGCAGCAGGACTTGTTTTGCAGTCCACAAAGTTTTCCTGCATAATTATAAACGGTGCTTGAGATCCAATGAAATCGAAGAAGCTTCTGTGTATGATTTAAAGTGCTTCTTTTTATTATATTATAACAAACTTGAGTGAAAATATATGTATTTTTTGTTTAATTAATGGGTTATTTTGAGCACAAGCGTACTGCTCTAACCATTCAATTCATTTCAGTTTAATTATATAGCGCCAATTCACAAAGCATGTCATCTTAAGGTACTTTACAGTTCACTAGGCCAGCACTCCCCGTGTTACTTCGGGTGCCATAGACATTACAGATGCAGCAGTCATTTTGTCCATATGCAGCTTCAGCCAAAGATTTGCTGGTTTTAAACAGTTAAAATAAACGTTTTCGATGGATTTGGTGAAACCATCAGCCATGTCTATCTTGCTCCTGCAGAGACTCTTTCAAAGTGATTAGCTCAGGTTCTAGGTGAATACTAGCATGTCTACACGGTTTTGCTTCAGAGATGCATTGATTTGATACTTGGATCGGAAAAGTGGCTCTGATATTGACTAATTAGCTGGATCGGATATCGGGAATTTGATATTGAATATTGGAAATCCAATCTAGTGCCCTTTAAATGGAAACTTTTTTTTTTTTGCTGCATATTCGTTCATAAATAATATAAAGCCCACCTATATCTTTGTTAATGTGGCAAGATATATGGGTCATCCATTCAACAGATGATAACTCCAGGTATCGGTATTGAATTGGATTGGAAAAAAATTGAATCAGGGCACCTCTATTTTGCTTATATTTCACTTATAACTTATTGACTAAGAACGAAGAAAAATGTGGTTTGGACTAAATATGTGATTAAAAAGACTGAAAAAACATTTTCTCCTTTTTCATAAACCCAGAGTTTTACTTTGATCCCCCTAAAATCTAAATACCAGTGCTTCAGCTGCTCTTTGTAACATCGGAGAGGACATCAGAGTCGTCTTAGAGCAGGTCTTGTTTAAAGCAGAGCAGAAGTTTCATTATTCTCCTGTTTGCACTTAATAGAAATAGAAAAAAAAATACATATTTTTTAGAGAAAATACATGTACCGGTAACTATTTTTTCATTTACGCGAAGTTATTTTTCCCACCCATCCGTCTTAAGCTGGCACATTAAATAACTACCCCACTATGAATGATATCATAACCTCTAGCTGATGGGATTTTTCATTCTGGCATGTGGTGAAGAGTAACTCCATCATACTGCTCATGTACAGGCATGACTGAAGCTAATGCAAACATAGCCTCTAGCAGGAAAGTGCAAAAGGGTACACAGGTTAAAGAGCTGATTTTTATCAAGTTTGACATCCCCATATTAGGCTTTGTTGTTTGTTCATCGAGCAGATGAAGCAGCCTCTGTTAAAGGAAAATCCGGTCACATTCAGAATACAAACTTCTGAAAGTACTTTAAGTATGAAATTATTACATACTTTTCCATAAATGATAAGTGTTTTTAAAGAGTAATTTCAATTGCTTTGCCGGAGACATGTTTGTCAAAGAGCACTACCGCCACCTAACGGTTTGTGACGTCACGGTGCGGTAGTGGCTGTTTAGCAAGTCCCAGTGCTGTATCTGGTGTTTGTCACAACGCACTATTATCCATGATGGTGCACTATGGGAAGCAGAGAGTAAAGGATTAATGGTGTGGCCAGAAGTTCAATGACAAATACTCCCTCTTCAAGTTGGCAATCCAACGACGAACCCGTGGAGGATCATGAATTGGAAAGGTGAAATAACTTTTTCACTTTTACCCGATGTATTACAACATCCAACTGACATGCACGTGGGCATTGTAAGTTTAATTATAGCTCTTGTTTATTTCATTATGAAATCCCCTCGTAATCTTAAATAATTGCTGTTGATTGCAGGTGTGTCTAGCAGCTCCCATTGATTTTGCTTGTAAAGCTGGGAGAATGGCGCTAGGCTTACCGCAACATGACGTCACTGCCGGAAGATGTCAGGAGTGAGGTGTTAATATATTTGGGCAAAAATGGCTGTTCTCGGACTCAGTGATCGCTACGAAAATTATTGTTTTTATTTTTTTTTTGTGATAAAGCTAAATTCATTAAATCACCACAAACATATTAGTTTTTTTTAATGTTTTTTGTCTGGCAATGTGGCAATAAGAATAATTGTCTTGATGTCAAAAAAGGGCCCAACAGATTTTGCTTTCACAAGTGGAGCAGTACGGCCATCGCCATAGTATTCGGCATCATTTACTCATATAAATAGCTTTATTGCAATTTAAGTAGAACAATAAAGGAAAAACAGGAGAAAGGAGAAAAGATGAAGGGAGACAATAATAAAACGTCTTCAGTCTGCTTCATCACCTGCAAAGAGATGTAAAAAGAACAGCACAACCAACAAATATAGTATAAGATATACAATAAAGTGGCACCTTGATACTATCACTGAAGTATAAGTGGTATTATTTAATCTGACATGTATACTGTGGTAGCTGAAGATAAGAATATGGGATTCCTATATGGAAGTGAATCTCTAAGTACCTGGAACCAAGCACCTGCAATTGTGAGAGTGCACTTGTGCATGTAAAGTTTATCCAAAGGAAAAATGCTCAGTAGTGGTTGTGAGGAGCCAAAGACCCGCCCCCACAGAGCACTGATCCTGTCCCCCTCCGCTGGCTGGCGCTTTGGCCCGCTGGTGCATTGGTGTTGACCTGTTTTTGGGGGGTAGATGCCCTGGGGGTTGCTGGCTTGTTCCTGGCAGCTGCTCCGTAGGGCCTGGCCCTCTAAGGCCCAGGTGGAGCTCCCGCCTATGGCCGGAGCGCCCCTGGGGCGTCAGCTCCCCGGGGCCAATGGCCGGTTCCACTTTGGGGTGGTTGGCTGCCGGCGGAGCCTGCACGCTCATCCCGGCGGTTCCTAGAGGCTCCGGCATTGCAGCGGCTTGGGGATTTCCTCAGGACCGTCTTTCCCCTTCCCTTGGTGGGGGGGCAGATTTCCTGGGTTGGCCCCTCCTGGGCGCCTTTGCTCTGGGGTTGCCTTTGGCAATGTTGGGTTTTGGGTCCCTCGGCGCTTGCCTCGATAGTTTTAGGTATAAATAATGACCCATTGGTTATTCTTTGCTTACCGTACTTTTACTTTAACACATCTAGATATAACCTGCTAGATCCAGAGCTAACGATATGCTTTCCCCAACTTGTAAGTCAGTGATGTGTTGAATGACAAGAATAGATGCTTTTGAGGGTTTGATATTGTTTAGAGGTCCTCTGTACTCTTACAGTGCTGCCTTTCACTGAGAGTGCACAAACGTCTTTATTTCTATTCATTTGTATAGAACCCTTCCAGGCAATAACGTGCTTTATGTAGCATAATCCAACTATTGTCTGTGACAGTCAATTTGTGCTTGTTTTATATTGTAATTATGTAGAAGAGTCAGTGTCAAGCCTGCTTATCCTCACTTCAAATAAATTGTCCTTGTCTTGTAGAGAGAGAGAGACAGAGAGAGAGAGAGAGAAAGAGAAGGAGTTATTTTTTCCTCTGATTCTTCACCACAAAAATCAATTACAATCATAAAACCTGGAACATAGTAAAACTGGAACTACATTCTTTTTCTAATATGTACAAAAGTGGAATAGTAAACAAGCACTTTGATAAAGTACTTGCTAGGCTGTAATATTTTGAATCCTACATTTCGCTTTCATTTAAGAGCTGATCTAGATCTTAATTTCCAACAGTCTGTTATATGGAGCTGTAGGGATGATGTGGAGTGTACTGAAAAAAAAAAGTTAAATAAGGGTTAACTGCATCTATAATCAGTTCAATATCAAGAAATATAGCTTTGTCCTGCTTCTTACGACCGTTCATTACTGATCAAAATGAAAACTCTTTAGAAATGATTTGTCCGCCTATGTGTGCTTTAATATTATGGTTTTGGTCTTGTTCTCTTTCATATCATCTTTCCTCTCTTCTGAGACTTTCAGGTGATATTTCTTTCAAATGTTTAACAAAATCCCACTCTGAATCAAGTTTGGTAGCCTTTTGTCTTCTACTACACCCCGTCTTTATTTTTTTTATTTCCTGTATGATTTATGCTTTACAGTTCAGATTAGATAATCATTTTGAAATGTTGGCTGATAAGAAGGGAGCTAATTTTGTTGCAGATTTTAATTCTGTTTCATTTGCATTACTTGATATGAGAAATAGATTAGTTAGTATTTATGCTATTAGGTACTTTCAGAGTAATTATTTGACCTTTATCAACACAAAAAGCATACAATTCAATGTTTAAGTGGTAAAAAGATCAGGTTTCTGTTTTCTTTACAATAAATCTGTCTGCAAAAACAAAATGAAATTGGCAAATTAAATTACTAAAGCGTGTAACTGATGTAGAAATGGGCTGCAGTTTCCTATTTAAGGAACTAATAGTTTCGAGTCCAACAGAAAATCCTAAAGTTAACTAGACCGAAGTGTTGTCATGAGCTAGAACATGCATAGAACAGCACATGCTGTTAGGTGGTATGATTAACAATTCAAACAGTTTAGATTTGCAGCAGTTTATGGAACAGAAGTCAGTGGGTTTGGGACCTGCTGTTTACCGATCAAAGTGATTCTGATCTTTGATCGGATAGTTTTGATTGAAATCAATCTGACTCGCTTTTATTTATCTTAGGTTTTACGTTGTACGATTTGAAGGGATTTTTTAATATCCTTAATCTGTATTTACAAGTTCTTCTGGAGTTTTTATCCATCCAAGTCATGGATGTGTGCTTCCTCAGACTGCTAACAAAGGAAATGAAAGGAATGGATACTTCTAGGAAAGCTGGACCACCCCGCCCGAACCACAGACACTTTGAAACTCTATAGTGTGGTTGCATCTCATTTGTTCTAGCTCCATCTCTCCTCTTTCACTTTTATCGCTGTCTCTTGTGTATTGATCTGCTCGTTGGCTGCCGTAATGTCATCCTCTGCTCATGGCAGAATCATTGTTTGCTTTCCCCCGCGCTGCTGCTTCTCATGTCCCCGTTTCTCTCTCTCTGTTTCTCTCTCTCCTCTCATCCTCTCTCCAGATCAGAGGCAGTGAAAAGTAAGCCTCATGTGAGCATTCGCTCTCGTTGTTCAGTGCAACTCGTGCCTTCTCCTCATCTCTCTCCTCTCCTCCCATCCCATCCTGGTCGTGCCGGCACTTTCCGCTCCTCTTCTCTCTGTCTTCATTTAACTCTCCCTCGCCACGGTTTTCGACTGAGTCGGCAGGGTGCCGTCAGAAGTGATTTGTATAATTCTCTCTTCTGGTTCTGCGGTCCGGTTGCGCGTGTGAATGTCCGCGTGGAGGAGAAAGTGAGTGTCTCGTTTTGTCCGATTCACCTCCATCGTGTGTGTGCTGTGGGATGCATTAGTTTATAAAGAGAGTGGAAGAAAAGAAAGGTGTTTTTTTTTGTGTGTGTACATGTGTGATGAAGCGTGGGATCACTCTTAGCTGAGTTTACATGTATGAGTGTTTCTCTCTCTCGGAGTGCATGTGTTTTTGTGTGCGTGCACGCATCACGTCAGCTTGGCTGGGGTCTGGTCGCTTGGCTGGGGAGAGGGAGAGGGAGAACAATATGAGTGGGGTTGGGCAGTGCTAGCATGCGGACCGGGAGTAGGCTGCTGCAGACTTGTAGCAGTCTTAAGATGATGGCCATGGTCCGGACCTCCCTCCAGAAAGTGGTGGTCTTCTTACACAGGCTCCAGAGGATGGCCATCTCCTCACCTCGCTACCAGAAACTCTGTAAGGTACGTGGAGAGACCCAACTGGAAAACAAAACCTGCGCTTTTCTAACTTCACATGAAAATTAAAGTGGAACTTGGAGTTTTGTGTATTTTTGTATTTTTTTTTCTTACTTTCTTGATGTACATTAACAAAGTTTCTACAGCTTTTTATGGAGTCAGTTTAAGGCTTTTACATTTGGTTCTAATTCCTTTATGAAATAAAATATATCTTTGATTTTCTTTCAAATTGGACTTTAAAAATGATTTTTTTTGTAAAATTTGCTCTTTTGCTCCTCTTTAGTTTGATTTTCCTACAAATATATATTTTTATTTGTAATTTTTTTTTATTTTCCTGATTTAAAAGTTCTTTTATACATGTTTTATTGATAATGAATTAACCAATTAATCAATTAATTATATAACGACATTTAAGGATTTCTAACCACATCCCTCTGTGCCCAATTTCTAAACATCTATTCCTGTTTCTGCTTGCATGAAAGCTTCCCCCTTTCACTGTATTAAAGAAGCTTATGTCAGCAATTTATGTCAGAATGATTGAGGGATTGTTTTTCTAAGATGTTTAAATCACTTCAGCAATGACACATGGCTAAACAACATACATTTATTGTGAAAACCCAGCAGAGCGTGGATCAGTTGACTCCGTCTCTGCCCTTTGTCATCTGTATTGATTTTACCGTAGAGAAAATGACCAGTGATGTGTGCTGTGCTTGATCTCGTTTTGTGTCGTTGTTGATCATCCCTAATCGCTGCATGTCCTTGCTCTCTGTGTCGAGTTGCACATCAACAACTTGCTCTCAGATTAAGGGCAGTGGATGACCAGATGCTGAGGTTTGCAGTCGCTGTGCACAGAGGAAAACAGTGGAGTTGAAGAGTACTTTTCAGCTTACAGCATTGCTAAATAAATAAAAAAATAGCCCTGTATTTACTTGTAAGCCTTTTTTGTTTGTTTTTCTCACCTTTGTGATTGAGAGCATGTTTGTACGTTTGCTTAGTGTGAAAGCAGAATAAGCACTAATTAAAGTCTGGACTTGCTCATCTGGCTCCCATTCGACATCCTTTTAGAGCCAAACCTTACCTGTGTTATATCCATGCTGGTAGGAGGCATCACTCATTGTGCACCCAATTACCCTCCTCCAGTTGCATCCACCACTCCAGTGTTGTTTGGCCTTCCCCCTGGGAGGGGGGGAAAGTGTAATGCCAAGCTGGACCCACCCCCCTGGGGTGCCCTTACTAGCTGCCAGACTGGAACAGGAACTTCCTGATGATGGATCTACATTGGCCTCAGGGGGTGCATCCCTCTGGGTTTGGCTATTTATTTTGGTTTGGGTTAGTGCTGATGCTATCTCAGCTTACATGATAATTGTCTAACTCGGTGTGTTGAGTTCGGCAGTCTAAAAATAAAAAAAACATATTATATAATCTGTTATTTTCCTCATTAAATTCAGGTAAAATCATTCTATAGACCTAGCCCTGGACTCTTTGTTTTCCTGTCTACTCTGCTTTGGGTCATCTTCAGTTCTGCAGCAGGTATTGGTGAATAGAGCTGTTGAGTGACATGCCTGTTCCGTTTATACTGAGTCCTTGTGGCTCTGCCCTGTCTCTTTGCTTTGAATCAATGGCTGAGAATTGGCTGAAAGGCCTACCACTCTCCAGAGAGGTGTCCTCCTACTCTCATTACTGTTGCGTCATTTCCAGCTGTGTGTGCATGTCTCTCTTTTTAAACAAAGCCCACTTTAGAAGCAGCCCTAAATTAGAGATTATATTCACCCATGCTTCGTTGTTCCTGCTGTTTCTGTGACACAATCCCTGGCCTTTGGACTCAACACTCTGTGCACCTTTGCTCTTGCCTCCCTGCTGCCCCTGACCTATAAGCCAGGCGTGGGCATGGAGCCCAGCTTTCTGACCCCTCTGTCCTTCAGTTCCATCAGGACCCTTAGGGTTATTAGGAAGTGTTGGCATTAGCAGTTAAGAGCCTCAGGTGCAGGCTGATAACCTCCACTTTCCCCTCCGGTATCTTGGCTCACACTCAAATCAGGGATATTTTCCTTCACGCTCCCTTAGATTCTTTAGTCTGCAGGCGTGCACACTCACTGCTCCTACAGTATGCATGTGCAGGCAAACGTTTGGAGCACAAGTATAATCATGCGCACTTTCCAATTGTGTCACAGGCAGTGCAATAACAGGGAAAATAATTTTAAAAGCAAGTCTTTTAAACACATATGGATGGCATTTAGTATTTCGCTGAATAATAAAAGAAAACGAAAATAGGTTTTCTCTCTCCATCAACATTTCTATGTAATTCACAGAAGATGAATACTTCCTGAGCTAATCGTTGATGGGAAACGATACTTAAATCACCTACAAATGCAGAATAAGACTTCTCCGCTCTTCTGAATTGCACTTACTGTTAATACTGGGCGTAAAATTGTGAAGAGATGATGGGAACACCTCACAAAATCCTATTTTGAATCAGCACTCAATATAAATCTCAGAAACATCGAATCCTTCCAGTTTGCTGCCAATCTCTTGTCTGTGTCTGTATCATATTAGCTTCTCCCACGTCCAGTAAATCTATTTATTGTGATAGAAGTTTGTGTGTATATGTGCGTTGACTACAGCAATGGGATCTGTGTGCATACTTCCATTAGTGGCTTTCAGGCTGCCTAACCTGATAATGTCTGTGTGGTTTATCATCATGTGCTCTTAACAGCAAGCGGGAGTGTGTGTAACTCCAAATTGTGATGAACAGAGCAAAAAAAACAAAAAAAAAAACCTTCAGACATATTTCTTGGGATGCTTCCAATGGGTCAGGAAAGAGTTATTTAAAGTTGGCTTATGGCTATTTGGTTCAAACGGTACTCGCTTGTCTTTGTCAGTTTCTTGAAGCGCTTGATTGATATTGTTGTCAGAGGAGCAGCACAGTGGTGTTAAGCCCACAGTGGAAACTGTCAAGTTCCCAGACGCAAAACCTCTTTCGGTCAATCAGCTTTCATTGTACAAGGCAC
>NW_015150594.1:65382-72398 GCF_000732505.1 Cyprinodon variegatus
TAGTGTGTGACATGATGCACGAAACATACTTGTCCCTATCAAATAAACGAATAAATAAATAAATAAACTAGTTGCTTGTTTCTTTGGTGTAGATAGTTTTTTTAATTTTTTTTTATTTTTACTGCCAATTCCTCTTGTTTTGTAGAATCTCTTTAGGTGAATCTGTGCAGTACAAAACAGGCATATATTCATCGTCTAAAGACAGAGTTGGCCCTCATGCTTTATGCCACATGCAGTGCATTCTAGGTGGTCTTCAATTGGTATTTAGCTGCTGTTTTGTCGCTACCAAAAGCAGAGTTGACATTGTGATCTATGGGATTTCTTTGACTTCCTTAGTGGCAGTCTAAGATGATACAGAATGGACATGAGAATGTCCGTCAAACTGAGTAGACATAGCATTAATGAACCCTTATCCGGAATCAGCCCCATTTTTTAATTTTTCTTAAGCTTATGTAAAACAAAAGGAGAGATAGATACACTTGAGTGCCGTTGAAATGTCCTTTCATACATTTTCCTTAAACTCAGAATATCTATCATTCTCTCTTCACTCAGTGGAGTTGGGGACCAATCTAGGGAGCAGTTTAAAGGAGAGGAGATAAGATGACTTGCTCAATATTTTCTTGCTCCTTCAGTTCAGAGTTTGACAATCAATCTGCGGAGACAAGGTCTAAGCTCTACATCTAATATCTCCCGCTTTTGCCAATATGGCAAGCACTTGTCTAACAGATGACACACAGTTCACATTTCTGTTTCCTTCTCAGTTTGTGTATTTTCACGTCTGTGGTGCTGACAAACATCATTCCCCTATTGGAGAGGAGATTACGGCGTGTAATCCTACACAAACACAGCCGCATAAAGTCGGATTCACTCGATTGAAAAACTGTGGGCCCGAAGAGATTTATCCAAATTGGTATTCAAAAGACTTAACTTAGAAATTACATTGATGAATCCTCCTCTCAATATGTCCCATTACCTTTATCTTCTTCTGACCCTTTTTTCCTCATTTTCTGCCTGTTTACCTTATAAGTGCCATAGCAGATTCTTTCTCCTTTGTGGTTCTCTTCCACCGCTGGACATTTTCCCCTCTCCTGTCAAGAATAATTAATTCTTTGAATAGAAGTGGGACATTTGAAGGAAGATAATTGGCTTCCCTCTATTTTTCTCGGGGATTGTGTTGTATTATTGCTGTAGGAAACCCAAACCAAGTAATTTTGTACTTCATCTGTTTTGGTGAGAGAAACAGGCCACATATTTAATGATTTATTACCCCTCCAAATCTCTTAAATTGCAGTGAAGCAAACATCTTTGTTTTAGTACGCGTTCTTTCCCCTTTTCAGCATTGTGAAACTTTTTGACTGCCTCTACAAACTTTTTCCAGTTGGGACGAACAGAAATCTTCTTTTTCCTCATTTCTTCCTCTTGTCTTTTCTGTCACCATTATCCACAATACCTCCACTTGTAATGCCTGCTTTCCCTATCGTCATCTTTCTGTTTATGCTGCTGTCACCCTCTCTTTAATCTTTAATCATCTGCTTTGTTCTCTTAGAACTAACTAAATCTTCCACCCACTATTGTCTTGATTTCCTGGATGACAACATATGCTGCTATTAAGTGGTTTAGCCTTGGTGCCACTTCAAAGAAGCCGCTCAATCTCTTGTGTTGAATTATTAATAAAGTGCATCTTATCTTAAAACCTTGAAAAGATGGATCCATTCGATCCAATTGAACCCTACCAACAACTGTAAAATATATATATATTTTTTTTTATACCTGTAGGTCCTTAAATGAGACATCCTAAAATGCTGGAGTATTTAACAATACGCTTGAAAGAGGATTTTCTTGACTTAATTTTGTTTACCTGTAGATTTTTCTTCAAAGAACAGATCTGTCTTGTCCAGTGGTAGTCTAAAGTAAGAAAAAAAGAGGTGTGAGACAGCCCAACCTCTCTATGTACCCAATAAACATGGTGGAGGATGGAAAACAAATGATGAGCTATCTGAAAAAAACAAGCTTGGGAAGGTACAAAGGAGAAATGGCATCAACAGCAGCATAAAGCAGTGCCTCTCAGAGGTAAATCCTTTGGTACGACAAAAACAAAACAACTGGAAATGGCTTTTGCTGTTATATCACAGGCAGATTAAACATAAATCGTGCTATATATAGACTGTAATCTCCAGGGGAGAAAACCATGTCAAAGTCAAATGCTGGCGTAGAAATACACTAGGGAGAAAAGTACATGAAAGATTGTGAGGAATACTATGTAACATCGTGAACCACATTGGGTTTTTGTGAAGCATAAGTGATAGTTTAAAATGCCGTATCTTAAATAAGTCAAAGGCTGTAGTAATGGATGTTTTATTTAACCAAACATTAAGTCATTATTTGATTCATCTACTAATTGCTTAATACATGTTGTTTGAGTGTTTGTGAGATTTAGTTCAGCTTGAAATGGAAGGTTTTTATTAAAAAAAAAAACTTTCGTCTTTCCATTTTTTAGGTCTGTTATACACAAAATAATTAACTCTCTGTGCCTGAGCATTAATACCAGGAATTACAGTAATTTTATCAACAAAACAGTTTGATGCCCATACATAAGTGGCAGTAAAATAAGCAAGCAGCAGGACACATCACAGGGAAAAGGTTCTGATGATTAGGAACAAGTACTTTCTATCCTGTGTCTCTGGCTACAACACAAAGCCGGATGATTAATTTGAGACCTCAAATGTCTGCTGTACACATGCAGAACCTGATCTGAAAGTAGGGCTGGGGAAATATGGCCTGCTTTTAATTGTGTTTTGATATTTTTAATTATTACAGTAATTAAATTGTTCTTTTTCATTTTCAGCTACAGCGTACCAATCCAGTTTTTATCTTTAGTTGTGCAGCCTCTAACATCCAGAACATGTGGAGATGATGAAAGCAGTGAGAGTCCACCCAGTACCCAAAAAGGGTTGGGAAATAAAATGCCATAAAACACCCATAGCTATACAGCAGTCTGCGACGATCATGATGCTGCACACACAGATATTGCAGCTGAGATTCAATATGAGGTATAGCTTTATCTAAAGGGCAGCTGGTTTATGAAAATGCTACCTTTATACCACTGAACGTCCCTGCAGACGACCTGTCACTGTTCCTTATGCATCAATCAATTCAACAGATATTCAAGCATTACCATATTTCTTGCAATATGAGCTTTTAGATTTTTGCTCATCGTGCCAGCTGAGACTACAGACAAGAGCTTAGACTAAAATCTTCATAGATTTTTCTTGTGCAGGCTTCCTGGTGGTAAATTAAAAATGTTCCTTTTACATAACGTGGTTTAAAGATCTGACATCCACTCCATAAGATGTTTGAGAAAGTTTAGAGGGATCAGGAGCGACAGGAAAGGGATGCATGTGAGCTGTGAACGACAGCTCAGCGTAAGCCTCGACTTTGCCGCCATCGCACATTGGACCGCAGACTTCAAAGAAAGCTCACAGTTAGAAGAGGCAACACGGAGTCAAATTCGATTTCCAACAGTGTTCACATGTGGGTGTTTATTGGTTTAGTGTGTTTAATAGTTATAATACAAGTGTCTTTAAAAAAAAAAAAGAAATAGCTTTTCAAATCCTCCCAATGAAGATAGTTAATCCTCCAAAAATATTCACAACTGAGCCGAAAGCAACTGCCAACTGCATGTGTTTATGGGAGAAAAAGAAGTGATGACAGACAGATGTAAAACATATTATGAGACATGAAAGGGTTGAAGATGATAAGAGCGAGCAGGGATAGGGTATAAAGGAAGATGGGTCGAAAGACGGATGACTGCATTTTCCATTTTAGTCCACGGAGACATAGATACACTCACACTGCCTCATATTCATTTTCATTCCAAGAATTTGTTCAGGTAGGCTGTGGGTAAAAAAAAAAAAAAAAAAAAATCATTTAATGCTTCAGCACGTGTGTTCCTTCATTTTCTCTTCCTTCTTCCTCACCTCCCATTGAGAACAGAAGAGAAAAATCAACAACACTCGCAAACATCCACCCAGCAGGCCTCGATGAACGACTTCCTCCTTTGTCTCCGGCTCCTTCCTCTGTGTGTTGGCGTGTGAATGCATGGCTGTGTGCGCCACTTCGTGCCTGCTAAATATCGTCGGGATTAGTGCCGGAGGCTTAATTAAAAAGCAATTACCTTTGGTCGCTGTGGGCGACGCTTAGCGGAGGGTAACTCCTCTAATCTGGAGAAATGGTGTTGAATTCCTCTGCATGCGACACACATCAACCCTCATACCCAAATTGTGAGATTGTAAGGACTGATTCAAACACTTTGAATTAGTTAGGGCTGAGAGTGTAGCAGAGGGCATTGGGGTCAGACTGACTGCTACCCCTCTGCTACCCTCTGTCTCATGGTCTGTATTTGTTTATGAAGTTAAGCGGCCAATTCATACACCCCTAAACCTATTTAATTTCCTGTGCTATGCCTGTAAGGACGCTTTATTGTTTTTCCTCCTTGGCCCACTCCTCATTTCCTCTTCCCAGAGAAGACAAAGTAGGTTAGCACAGCTAGTGTGAGAGCTAATTTTCTAATTCTAAAGTTAGTAATCACAGTAATTAGATAATCACTGAGAGACTGCCCTTGAAGAACACTCATGCTTTAGACAATGGAGAGGTACACTGATCAGGCATAACAATCCCAGCACAGATCATCGTTTTATCATTGCAGCTGTTGATAGATTAGTATGTTAAGATCTCGGGAAGTTCGGAGAAAGTTTGACAAAGGCCAAATTGTGCATGTTGCTGCAGACTAGTCAATATGCTCTTAGTGATTCCTATCCCTCCTTGAAAGCTTCAGCAATGGCTTCATGAGGTTGGCATTTTCCTTTACATCGCATACATGTTTGGGCTGATGAGAAGAATGTAATCCTGTACTATTGTGATGCTCTGGGTAATGTTTTTTGGGAATCCTATCTGTAGATATTAATTAAAGACATACAGTACCACCTCCTGAAGCAATGCTTTGAATGGTACAAAGAAGTGGTGGGCAGCTGGTTTTCCCATAAGAGTAACTATGATTGATTAAGAAGAATTGCACCTTTGGTTAAAGTCACTTATTCCAAAAATACATTTTATAAATAACTTTAAATATAGTTGTTACATTTTTGGTCATTTATTTATGAAAACTAATAGTAAAATACAGGATGAGGAGCACACTACTGAAAATATACTTTTTTTAACTCTAGCAATATACGTTTGGAAAATCTGTTGTCAAAAAGATGGAAAAGCTGTGAATTAAATAGCGATTTTCAGTCCTATGTTTAATAAAGATTTAATCTCTGAGAAAAACGGTCTGATTTTCACAAATAGCCAATTCATCTGTGACTTCTGTAAATAGGCAGCACAATATAAGGAAACTGTATTGTAATATTATTTCTTTCATCTCCCTCTGTGACCTTTAGTATATTGTTTCAAATATACTTGTCTTGGCTTGTCTGTCAAGTCTGCCTTTGGGATAGAAGCAAACAATAAATATTGCTGTACTGCTTAAATCATTGCTATACTATTGTTAGTGGTGCATTCAAGATTTATTGTTTAGCAATAAACAGAGATACAGTCTCTGTTTTTAACATAAGCTGACACAGGTGCACACAAATAAGGATATTGTTGGAAGTTCCTAATAAAAATAGCTTATGCCTGCAAGATGAGTGTGTTTGCAAAGTAAAAGAAACATTCAGATTTGGGTGGCATCTCATTCGAGCAGAGTAATGCCCCCTGCCACAGAATAAAAATAGCTCAGGATAGGATGGAAGACAATTATTAGCTTTAGATGTTCACTTTCCTCCCATTTGATGAGCTTCATAAACAAGTTTAATCCACGGAGGTCCAAACTCACAGCTTACACAACCAAAGGGATGTGCTTTTGACACCTTTTGCAAAATAGAGCACAGTTTATCATCAAGGGTCCGGTGGAGTTCATGCCTCTGCTGGTTTGGGCTGCTTTGAGCTGTCAGTTTTTCGTTTATTGTTTTGAGAAATTGGCTTTTGCAGAAGAGAGTCGATATTTATTGATTTTGCTTTTGAAGCTTTTAAAACAGGAAATCAAGTAAGGGTTCTTCACGAGTTTCTGAGGTTTTTGCAATCTGACCTCATGTTTAATGAATTTTTGCTACCTAGTTAGCATTAGATCTGATCAAACTGATCAAGCAAACCGGTGTTTCCCCCCCAGGCTGAAAAGTATGACTGTATTTCACAAATGTCCTCCTCCCATTCTGCATCATTTGATCTATTTATAGCTCATTTTAGGCCTTGCCAGATGGTGCTATGGCAACCGAATGATTGACAGGGCAATCAATGAGTGCGCTGGTTCCCTTTTTTTTCTCTCATCCTTCCTCTGTCTGACCTTCCCTTTCAAATGACTACTGTCTGTCTTGCTCCTCTTATTGGAGGATCCTAACCTCCTGGACGGCCTTACATTCCAATGTTAAAGGTTGAACATCTAGTATAGATGGATAACCAGCTCACTCAGAACATGGATGTCATACACTGACTCACATAACACTAGTTTTTGGGGTTTGGAATACGCTTAGTAGAAATTTACCCTGAAGCATTAAGCATTGAAGAGTCAAAACCTTAATTATTTTAGCTACATTTAAAAACTCACAAGGATATTTTGTGTGTGTATATATATATATATATATATATATATATATATATATATACATATTAAGGATGTAACGGTTTATGAAAACCGTTCGGTTCGACTGTCTCGGTTCGATTTCGCGTGTGTTGCGTTCGGTTCATCCGCTGCTCCTTTTTCTCATAGGTGAAGCGTTTACACTCCAGAGCAGAAGGTGGCGGTACTGCGACCAAAGCCAACCACCAGTAGTAAACAAGAAGAAAAAGAAGCGAAGCAGCGTATCAGGGTGTAGCAGAAAAAAAATCATTTGTTGTGGAGTTTTATGTCGGTATGGCGAGTGGGAAAGAACAGAAGTTGGAAGATGCACCAGCAGCACTTTATAGGTCTGCTGTATGGGAGC
>NW_015150594.1:72723-77001 GCF_000732505.1 Cyprinodon variegatus
TATATATATATATATATATATATATATATATATATATGGCTGAAAAAAACCAAACTGTGATCAAGTTGTCAGTATTTGATTAACTAGAAGAAACAAACTTCAGTTTAGCTATGATTAGACCTTTCCGAGTCTAACCACTATAAGTAGATATGAATGCGTCCTTTGATGTAAAGTTAAAAAAAATGATCAAGACTTTTAGTGAATATTTTTCCAATATCAAAAATAAATAAAACCTTTACCTTTTAAGTTTGATTTTACTCTAAAATATTTCTTGTAGAGCCCAGGCTATTTTAAGTCAATTGATTTAATTAAGGAGAAATTCAATTTCTCCCGATAAAATAATACTAAAATAATTAAAAAAAACAAAAAAAAAACAACAAAACTTTTTAAGTTAATATATTTTCCTTAAATCTATTAGGAAATCACATTAAAGTATTCAGACTCTGTTTCTTAGCATATAAATATAATTTCAGACAGAGTAGATTTCTTCTAGCTACACTTCAAACGGAAAGGAAAATGTAACTAAGACAGGTGTTTTTATCCTCATCAATCAAAAGGATAGTGCAAAATCTACTTGCTTAAAGCTGCTGATGTCAGGCGTCAAAGCAGTTTGAAGATGAACAAGATTACCCTAATGTTGCTTTTGGATTATAGGAAATTGTGACGACGTGATATTTTTGCAAAAATAAATTGAGATAAATCCATTTTATCTTATTGGGGTAAGCAAAGTTTGAATTACACAACTTAATAGCTAACAAAATACAACAGTGCACTATTAATTCACAGCATGGATATAGATTTTTAGGATGATTTTATTCTTTGTGAGACATACAGCTGTAGACTTTGATTTATCTTATGACAACACAGCTTGAAGGATCGTGACGGTAGAAAGATTATCCACTATTAACACACTACTGGTGAAGCGGAATAAAGCTGCATTTTGGGCTCCATAAGAACAATTTATTTCCAGCGTTCTGTACATATCTTTACCAAATGGGCCTGTAATGGAGGAGAGCGATGTAGCTGAACTACAAACACTGATACTTTCCTCATGAATTAGCTTAACAGCAGACGACTTAACAGAAGCAACTGAAACATCTTTAAAGGTCAATTTACTTTTCCTACCACTTTTAAAGTGGTATATTATATTTGTTCTACCATTTGAAAAAAAGTTGGAGTTGTACCCTTAAGTTTCTTTGCAGTTATCAGAAACCCTCCGGCCTTGATACTGCAGTGTCTTGTATTTACTGTGAAACTACTGGTTTTACCTTTCCTAATCTGTCTTGACAGCATGGAGAGCTTACTTTCTGAAGATCAGGATAAACAGCGTTCTGACAGGGTGACAATTTTTAGCTTGTCACAGCTGTCTGAACATACATGCCTTGGGAATCTCACTGATACCATATATTTTGTCATATCTGCTCGTCTCAGTGGATGTTCACCTTAGTGAAATATATTCATTTTCTCATATTCCATCCATTTTGAAGCTCTGCATTCATTGTTTCTATGTTTTCGCTTTTAAAGAGTTTTGTCTCTGTCCCGGTAGATCACTTTAACTAAGGTTTGCCTTTTTTCCACACATTTATCTCACCCAGCTTTTTCCATTTACAGCAGGGAGGTTTATAATATGATTCTAAAACGAGAGGAAATGTTTATGTTCTGTATCCGCCTGATGTTCTCCCAATCAGAGCATGCTCTTGAAAATAGATGTGTATGTTTGGAACCCTAACCTCGACCAGGGTTCTCTGCAGCTCATTTCAGACGCTCCTATCCAGGATCTCCATCTTTCGGTCATGATCCAGATCTCATGACCATAGCTGAGTGTATCTAGGTCATCTCACCTAGATACATGTTTTTGGAAAAAAGGCATATCGTTTGAATTTTGATAAATCACTGATGTTTAAGTTGGAGATTCAAGGCCAAATTATGAATGAATGTGAGGGGGTAAGTAGATAAAAAAATGTAGTACATTATTATAAATTTGGAGGTGAAGGAAAGTAATTTTCCATGATTAATGGCATGAATTACCTTGATGATAAAATAATATATTCTGTAACCTTGTGAAATCAGATTTAAGGGCTTAAATTGATTGAGAAATACATAGAAATATGAATTAGGAATTACTTACTACACTTTCTGTGATGCAAGTAAACTTTTTAGATATTTTCAGACCGAGCAGACGGCTAAGGTTCAGCTATCTGCCCGGTTCATCAATGCCAGATGTTCTTAATGTTTTTGGAGATCTCTGCTCCCTCTATGCTAACTACCTGCTCGCCTTACAAGGTTTCAGCTGACCCAATGGTAAGGGACGGTTTTAGCTGGAGGGAACATCTGATTGATTGAATTTAATCCCTTTATTGTCCCACAATGGGAAAATTCACTCTCTGCATTTGACCCATCCCCTTGCGGAGCAGTGGGCTGCCATTGTGTGGCGCCTGGGGAGCAGTCGGGGATTAGGGGTCTTGCTCAGGAACCCAGAGTGCAGGCTGTGGGGATCAAACCAGGTACTTGCAACCTTCTCAGAACACAAGCGCACTGCTCTAACCACTAGACCAAAATGTTTTCAAACCCCTGCTAGCTTTCACCAATGAGTGGAACAAAATTTTTGAGGAACTCTTGCAGTCGTATCGCCATCCCAGGCATGTATTAAAGATGAGCAAATATTGCACTCTCCATGAGACATTAAAGTTAAATAGTGTTTAACCTTCATATACCAGTAAAAGCCTGGGGGAGTTAGAAAGGGATATGCTGAGAATCATACGTTCTCTCAGGATATAGGAAGCCTGGGTTGCTGGTCGGCTGCGGCTGACTGTAAGCGCTGTGGGGACGGATCTCTCTGTAAAGGTCGGAGCCTTTTTTAACCGGGTAATGCGTATGTGTTTTACACCACAACATTCTTCGCTGAAAACATCTTAGAAATGTATTTTGTGTCACAGAAGGTTTAATGCATCAAACTTTAATTCATTTTTTCTTTCATCACGAATTTCACAACTTCTGGTCATCTTTGACACTTCAGTCAGAGAATATCCTAGTCGTTCTTGCTGATATACAAAGTTTATCTAAAAAGCTCAGAGGTTTTTTCTCTGCTCAGACACGTATTCCTCTGTAGCAAATTATTTCTAACTTTTATCTTTAAGGGTCCTAATAATGTACACCAGAGAAATTAAACACATCTCAGTATTTAAGGCAAGACATGCAATACTGCCATTAAGAGTTAAACATTTGCTTTAAAAATAAGATAAATTTCCTGTTTTGAAACTAAGCATAAACTGAGCTTAACATTTTGCTATTCAACATACAACATTCGGTGCAATTGACAAATGTTTACCACTGAGGCTGCTTTTCTTCTTCTTAAGACAAACAATCTATGTTACAAATCATTTGTTTACCTTTTGAAATGTGGACTGACTTTGTTGACTCTGAGGCTTGTCATCTGGTTTGGTAAACATATAGCTCCTTCCACTCTGTGCAGGTTGAGATTCTAATGTAAAAGTCAAGATCCTGACGTAGCCAATATTAATGTGACTTTGATGATTGTGCAGAATGTTTTTACCTGAACCGTAAAGTCCAGCCAAAGCTCTCATGGGCTTTATTTGCTGCCCCAATGCCATTTTTACCATATGAAATAGTTCTAGGTTTGATTGGATGTCTTCCAGCCAGATTTGTGTTTTTCCCAGTGGTATAAAGGTATTGGAATTATGTGCTGTGTGGCTAAATTGCCTCTAGAAGCCCCATGTAGAAAGGGACAGAATTGGAAGGGACAAATAGTCAGGGTAATGGAAGATTGCCTCAGGCTGTGCCGGTGGTATAAATCAGTTTTCCACTGTTTTTATGCGAGTTTCACTTACTGCTTTTCTCCGATCGCCATGTGTAGCAATCGGAAAAGATGGAGCTCGCTTTATCTCTGTCAAACTATTTTTTCATTTTTCTCTAAAGCTTTCTTCTGAGTGCTCTGATTTACTTCAGTGGGCTGACTATTGGTTTTGTAAGACTTGGTTATTTTCTGCCTCTGTTTCTACATCTGCACTGACGGGACTGAGCCTTCAGCCAATAGAAAATCCATTTAAGACTCGAACCGTTTCATAGAAGTGCCACTCATCATCTAATTGCTCAGTTCACCTCAATTAAGGAAAACAAACCACAAACTCACACTTACAGTGTTTATATCAGCACACACTGCAGCTGTGTTGCTGCTTTGTTAGTAAAAGCTTCCTTCCTTCCTTCCTTCCTTCCTTCCTTCCTTCCTTCCTTCCTTCCTTCCTTCCTTCCTTCCTTCCT
>NW_015150594.1:77021-87114 GCF_000732505.1 Cyprinodon variegatus
TATCCCTCTTTTCTTCTTTGTTCTCCTACTTTTTTAGTCTCTGCTTCCTTCCTGCTTCTCCTGCCATGTATCCTACATCATCTCCTTGCTGCATTTGTTCCTTCTGTCTGTGCCTTCCTCCTTTTTGTCTTAACCTTTTTCTTTTTATTCTACCATGCTTCCTTCCCCTCTCCATCCCTTCTTGTCCTCCAAAACCTTTCCTCCCTTCCTTGTGTTCTTGCTTTCCTTCCTCCCTTACTCAATTTTATTTCTTTTTTGTGCTTTCTTTCCATGACTCTACCATCCCTTCTTGTGTTTTATGTTCCCTCCTTCAATTTCTTTCAGCTTTCTATCCTCTGCTTCCTTTTAACTCCTTTCTTTTTCATTCATTCTGTCTGTCTGTTGGTTCTGTAGATCGATAATTGGCATGTTTAAACAAATTCAAAGAATTTTTAATGAATAAATAGCTATTCTTATGATTGATTCAAAGGTTGGATTCTCTTTGCTGGAAATCTGTGTAGCCATAGCCCATTCACCCTTGATTGACAACATTTGCTGGTTTGTTTCTATTGATTAGAAGTGTTCATTACATACTCAGCCATAGGATTTTATTTTAGAAATTTAAAGTTCTTGTTGAATTGAATGAACCATTTTTTTAAGCATGATGTATTTGTGAAGCTGTGTCACTCAGATAAAGAATAATAATTTCACTGTTGTATGAAGACTGATTGATTTATTCAGGCAGAAAATAAACTTTGCTTCATATTTCATGGATATGTGTTTGGAAAGAATAAAAAATCATTAGAAACACGACTGGCTCATAAAAACACACCCCGTTTTTCCCAAATTAAAGGCTTTAACATTTTCATAGCCCAGTGGACCATTGATCTCTAAGAGGCACTGATTTGTAATGATGAAAATAGGAAAGCCTGTATTTAAATAAAGTTTTATATTTGAGAATTTAATCAGTTAGCAGTCAGGTTGCTTGAAGCTAATTTTACCAGCTTCTAAGTTTAATTCACTCACTGTTGGCTGCTTTTGGTTACACTCTCCCCTTTAATACTCGTAAGTAAGACTATCTCCAGTCATTCAAGGACCTGCCTTTCCACACGTTTTACTTTTTCCTTTTTTCTACAACAGCCTTAAAACATTTTCATTAATACTGAAAAATTACATTTCTTTTTATTTGTGTATTTCTGAAATCTACGTTTTGCGTGATGCATTTTTTTCCTATTCAAGGATTAAATAAAATATCTTTAAACTAGTTTACTTTTTAAAGTTTTTGCTCTATAACTTGGGTAAAATTGGTTGTTTGAATAAATCCCACAACCTTTAAAAACAGACCTATGGCTGGATTTTAATATTTTCACCCCAGCTTGAATATACATTACAAGATTTTTACTTTTCATTTCTTGAAACTTGGTGTGTTGGAATAAGAATATTCTTTGTTGTCCCTCAGTGTTGAAATTTTGCTGAACCAACAGCAGACTGGGAGGCAAAATTTATGCATGAATATTAACAAAGAGTTTTAATATAACAACTCTTACAAGAAGTATGGAGTCATGTTCTAAGAGATGAGCTACTTTGTGTAATAAAAACAGAAAACAGCAGAAATTAAACACACAATAAAAAAACAATGTCTCTGTTTAATTATTGCTTTTGGTTTTGATCACATTTCAAATCCAATTTAAGTTTATGTTCCACAAAATGAGGTTTCTGCAGTTTGATTCTGGTTTACTTGATTAATAATCATCTAATGGAAAAAAGTGTGACCTAAATGGCATTTTATTTTTCCTTTGTTAAAACTTTTCTTTGAATTATATTTCTTTAACAAAATTTTCTGAAGCTCCTGCGTTCTGTTTTAGTTTGTCTTAGAAGAATTTGAAAAACACAAAACAAATAAACATAGAAATGTTTTAACCTAATTTAACCATTACCGGTACCTTTTTATTGAATTTGAAGTTCTATAAATCCCTTCCACTTGCCAACTAATGCTGTTGCTAAATCTCTGCTCTTTGATTCCCACAACTTCAAAAATCTTTATTTTGCCAATAATAGCTTTTTAATTTGCCACTCAGAAAATTTCAATGAAATTTTAAAAATAATTTCTTCAAGCTCTTGGGTGTATTGGCAAATTTTTACTCTTTCTTTCAGTTAAAGTTGTTTTATAAAAAACCACAGGAATGAAGAGAAATCATCTTTTGGAATCAATTTAATTTGAATTTAGACAGAATTAAAGCTTTTAACTTGCCTGAGAGTTATTGCTGTATTTCTGCTCTTTGCTTCATGTAAATCAACTTAACAATTAAGACAAATCATTTCTCTAATTAAGGTCTTTGGCATTCATCAAATTTGAATATAAATTTCCATACGCTTAGAAAGATGTAATTGATAGAAATGGTTAAAAAAAGAAAATCTGCTTTGTGAGTGTAGTGTTCTGTAATTAAAATAAATGAGTGAGTTTCTTAGCTCATGAGTAATTCAAAGAAAATGAGATTTAAATATTGGCTTTCAGTCACATTTGTTTCAGACATTAAAACTCTTTCCCTTGGAGTAGAATAAAAAAGGGTTTATTAGAAATGTTTTATATGACTAAAAACATGTTTTTGGAGGCTTAGTGTTTCTTAAACTTCACTTTTAGGTCTGAAACCTTTCTTCACATCATGGAGCTTGAATTATTACTTTTACAGAAGCTGTTAACTGCTCTATTTTATTATGTTGTATAATCTAATCAAAGATGTGAATTACAATCAGTAATTTGTCTTGCATATTTTAATACACAACCAACCTTCTGTAGCTATTGCAGGAATAATGGAGCCAACTGTTTATGTGTGTATGTATGTATATATATATATATATATATATATATATATATATATATATATATATATATATATATAAAAATAAATAAAGCTACAAATCAACAGTTGGGCTGTTTCTCCTCAACGAGGAAATGTTGATTTGTAGCTTATTTTTTTTCTCTTCTTTACCTTCATTTAATTTCATAGTAATAATTTATGTTAAACTCAGAAAATTTAAAAAACAGAAAAGTAAATAAGACAATAGTCATATACATTTTGTTTTTTTTCCACAAGTTTCGCTCAAAATGGAACAGGTGGAAGGTACATAGCAGTCAATGCTTCATTTTTCTCCTTTCAGTCTAAAACCCATCTACAAGATGAAATGTGACTTTCTAATCTGGCCTAACTTTGCAAAAGTGGTAAATCTTTGCATTGTGACAACATTGGTTTTTTAAAAATTAGACACAAGTGAAGCACACAAATCCTCAGTGTCCTGAAGCTTTTAGTGCATCTCCTTTTAATTCCAAATCAATGCAGTTTTCCCCAGCTAAGAGGCTCTGTATTGTACTCTGTTACTCTGGACCATCGCGTTTAGTATATTTGCTCCTCCTGAGATGCACTTCACTGTTTTCTGTTTGAGTGAAAGATCAGGAGCTCTCTGTGAGGCGCTCCTCTTAGCGTTGGCGTCAATTTTAAAGCCCAGGAGCATCTTAATGCGTCTAAAGAGTGCTCCGTCAGGGAAAAGTAGCCGAGCAGAGAAAATGAATGTCCACCGTGTTGAAAAGGCGGCCCTAAAGTTTACTAGCAACGTGATTTAGAGATCAGCCGTTAAGTCAAGCCAATTACTCCATCACATCTCTCCCAGTCTGGGTTAAGTGGACTATCGGAGACAAACGCGGGGCGTAAATCGCGCCCTGTGGTCAGACTCAGAGTGGCGTTGAAGCCAGTCATGGTGTCAGATTGAGAATAATTGAAAAACTAAGTGCAGAGCGTTGCACCTTAAATGTAGTTACAGAAGCATAATCCTCTTCCTCTCGGATTGTGAGGCGGAGATGGCCGTGACATTGATAGTAACTGAGCTGGTGTACTTTAATTTTCACCCACACGCCATCTCGCCTTGCCCCTGACTGCTTTCAGCTGAGTCGGTCTTTGCCAAGGCCACAGCAGGTTTCCAGTGTGAGCGTGTGGAAAGATTTGTGATGGTAAGCAACTATCACCAGGATGTCCTGGATTCTTCAAAGCAAGTTATTATTTCATTATTTTTAGGCTCATACTGGGTTCAATTGCAGAGTCGGCTTTCATCAGAAAGGACAAGTCAGCAGTTCAGGCTTCATTAAAAATCTGGTGTTTTTTTTATTTTTCCATCCTCTCAGAATCAGTCTTACGTGTTTATTTAATGTGCAGTGATTTACATGCTGAAAGAGTAAGCTGGATTAACCTTCTGTTCTGGTGCTAAACATCCATGGTAGCATTTATGTCATCAAATTGCTTCACTGTGATGTGGTTTAACACTTGTACCAGCTCAACAGTCATGGATCGTGGTAACCTCCCACAGATGAGTAATCACTTCACATGAATCAGTTTTCCTCCACTTTATACTCAGTCATCATTCCGTGTCCTCTTTACCTTTTAGCTCATATATAACATAATATAACTTTTTAAAGCTCTGTTTAAACCATTACGGCATTATTTACTATTTTTAGCGTTCTCTCTAAAATCTATGAAGGCAACAAATAAAACAGAAATGTTTCAGATTGGGTCCATCAGTCCTATTTTTCCCTTAATGCAACTGCTGAACTACTCGGGGTTAGAGAGGGGGTTAATTGAGTGTAAGGAGGTGAGCAGCTGCTGACACCATTCATACCCACAAGGTTTAACCAGATGCAAATTGGGCCTGAATTGAAAATGCTTTCTGTCTTTTACATGACCCTGATGGCCATTAGCGCCACTTAAATGATGTGTCTCAAAAATGTGATGCAGTTTTTTTTTTTTTTAGAAAGTTCTCTATTAAACATCTCATCACTGATACAAAGGATGTATGACCTAAGAGGTTATTTAATTTATAAGAGTTTTTTCCCACTTTGAAATGAGGTCTGAAGATGTTCTGATGGCGCCTGGGGTTTGACATAAGTTCAGTAGTGGGGCAGTTTCATTTTGTTTGATGCTCAAATGTAAATTTATGAAATCACAATGCCTCGCAGAAATATGAATTCCTCTGCAACATTTAAAACCTTTTAAGGCGTTACTGTAAGACCGATAATTTCTATAGAGTTAAACTTTTGCAACTTCTATCAGATTATCATCCTGGGTTTCCTCTTTTTTTCTAGCTCCAAAAATAATCCTATCTACTACAACCAGCTGCTTATAGATGTAGCGATCCAATTTTTTTCTCATCCAATCTAATATTAATACCTGGGCTAACTGATGAATCAATGAAACATATATCGACATTCTTAAAGATAACAAATTAACATGCACATAAATGTGCTTTGTATTATTTGACAACAAATTAGCAGCAAAAAGAACGTTATAACATGTTAAAATGAGGAAGTTATGTCCCCTTAAAAAAAAGCCGTTGCGCCCCAGGGGCTTCCTCACGGTTCTTTTCCTGGGAGCAAGTTATTTACTACTCTTAACTCAAACCAAGTAATAACATGTAAAAAGGACTATAAAACAGGAGTAAAAAAGTAACAGAGTTTATTCCAGATCAGGTCGTTACAGGACAGAGAAAAATGCTTGGAGCTTGCACAGCTGTGTGCTCAAAAATCACGTCCGCGAGCGTCCGGCAAAGATTGAGCCCCGAACAAGGTCATCTCCCCATTCTTATACCTCATGAGCCTATGTGTCGCATCAGGTGGATGCTTAGCTGTCCGTATCAGAAACTGACACGCCATCAATGCCCTGACCTGTATGCAGCTTGCCTCTATGCCTCAGGATTACAGATAGCTCTCCTCTATCAGACCGGCTCCAAGATGTGCCCATATCCTGTGTATTTTTAAAGACACGAAGGCTGTCCTGATTAGATGACCTCCGTACACACACTGACATCCACAATGTGAAGGAAGGCCATCTACTCTCTCTAATCTGGCTAACAAAGTAACAATGCACATGACGTATAAAGCATAAATCTAACAAACAAATCCATGTAAAGTGCACAGGATTGCACACCCATATCTGATATCGCATCAACAAATTAGTTAATATATAAGCAGATATCGGATCGCTGCATCTCTCTCCCTGCTAAAGTAAAGCATCCCACAGCATAATGCTCCCACCACTATACTTAATCTGAGCTGATGAGTTCTTCTGCATGTTAGTTGTTAAATTCAGTCTATTATTTTACATCATGGTCAAGGGAATATTTAATAGTCGACCATAAGAGCTTTTATAAGTCGTATTGTATGCATTTTTTTCATAGTGTCGAGGTTTGGTATCCTTTTGGTGTAAAATAACTAGAATTCCAATGCAGGGCTTGGGAGCATTTCCTTCATTAAATGAAATACATTTCTAAATCTAATGTTGGTTTTATGAATTTTATTTTTTGTGTAATTAATGTAGGTTTTAAAACAAAATTCTTGAATTAAACCTGTAACTAACAGTCAGCTGCACATCTCAGTGGTGATTCGAAAATGAGCCTATACGGCAATCTAATAGGATAAACATGGTTCATCAGTGTATTTGCATGGTTAATCACCAACAGCCCTGCAAGTTCAAATATCTGCTATTACTAATGAGCCACACAGGGATGCAACGTCTTGTTGCTTGTTTGATTATATTAATTTTATGTACTTCTTGTGTCGGTTTGGTTGTTTCTAAGCTCACCTTAGCACTCTGTGTGTAACTAGGTTGTTTAAAGACAGTGGTGACTGCAGTCCCACTTAAGACTCAGCTTTTGACTCTATGTAAAGCATCGGCGCAGTATAATAGCAAAAGCCTGTTGATTAGACAAGCTCTCTGCAGAAAGCGTGAAATTGATGACAAGCTAACAAGTAATCCATTGCCATTCAAACAAAGAACAATCCGTTTAAATTAGCCGTTAAAATGATTTCATGCCAACAACTGAAAGTTGAGCAAATGCAACACTGTAAAATGTCATTTAGAACCACTGCCTGTGGAAATGAGTGGTCCGTTTGCTCTGCCTTCATTTCTCCTGTGCTTCTGGTAATGGATGCCATGTTGGCATGAGTGAGAGGTTTTGATTCCTTTGAACGATTCTCATTTCTAAACAAATAAATGGCAAGATTGTACTTAAAGGTGTTTTGTTGCACCTCTCAGTCCAAAGTGGTGTTAAAATGTAAGAAATGTAACTGCTAAAAAGTTTAATCTTTTGAAGTCTTATTTTAAGTAGATATCTGGTCTAAGAACTTGGAAGTTGTGGATGTTGATGTTAAGTAAAGCTCTTTTAATTGTGCTAAGCTCAAATTTTGGCCTGTTTGCTTATCAATTAATCAGGCTTTGTAGTTTGTCTGATTCGTAGTTTACTCAAGACCAAAGAAATGTGAGTAAAAAGTTTTTCCTTAATTTAAAGTAATGTGTAAAAGTGTTTATGAACGAATGCTTATTTTCAGAATCGCTTTAGTTCCCCATAATTGGACAGGCCTTTCATCTCCCACTCCTGCTGCTTTTCAATGTTTCCTCATCCGAGCAGATCAAAGGCACCACTTTACAGATTAAAGAGAAGACAGTGCGAATGTATGTGTGGCTACATCCATGTGTGACATCACTAAAACAGTCTGAGCTGATTTCAAGTTCTTCTTTTCTGTGTTTATCATGTTTTATCTGATGGTTTGAATCCTCGTATCAGAGAGCAGCTGAGCCTACGACAAATCTAAAACTAACATTCACATCTAATCAAGAGAATCCTATTTTACTCAATTTATTTAACACTTAAGGCTTTTGAAAAAACATTTGCGAAGAAGAATATGTAGAAACACTTTTCATTTATGTCAAGTTTTACTCCTAGAGCAAAAGGTTGGGTTTGTATTTGGGGTTTAGAGTTGATTGAAAATACTGCCAGTGGTGCATAACCCAGGGAGCTATGGAGTGAATGGGGGAGCTGACCGTGGTTTCAATTGTGATTGACAGCAGCACTCTGGCATTTCCAACTACATAAACATGGTGAGCTGAGTAATCCCAAATGATTGGAAAAATGTATAACATTCATATCTTGTGACCCAGTGAAATGAAGTGAATGCCCAATCATCATTTTAGATTACAAAGATGACACTTTTTTTTATTTTTACAACTTTAATGCATTTTCCTTTTTTTTTTCTTTTCAAAATTCACTTTTTTTCCCTCAATGTTTTTAAGGTCAAGTGACTGACATAAAATTCATGTTAAATCATTTTACTAGACAGGACAGATGATCCTTACTATTTTTTTTAATTTATTTATGAGGTCATAACTCTGGCGAAGCTCATTGCAAAAATCAGATGCAGTAATCCCCTTTAAACCTGAAGAGGGCGCTAAACAGGTCATTTTAGAAACAAAAGCAGAATCTCAGCAACTGTGCTCTGAATTGTAAAAACAATGCCTTTGACATGTTGAAAGCAGACATTTATTTATACCGTTTATTAGGGGGAAAATCTTTATTTATGGGTGGGGTGTCCTTTAATTTTACAGTTTGGGTGGATTATGTAGGGGAAAAAAAATCAAACAAATTATTATTACAAGAACAATTTTGAAAATCATATTTACATTACAATGGTTAAATAAATTTGCAAATAAGTTAGACTGTTGGTAACATCCTTTTCCGAATTTAAATTGATATAAATACACTGAAAAAAATAATTGCAACATGTTTTGGCATCTACTTACAAATAAAAATGAAATACAGTTAAAACCTATAACGCATCATTAGAGTTGATTCCTTCCGGCTATCACCTCAACCCTTATCGCCATGCATGTGGTCAAAACATTGTGCCAGTTAAGCCAGGCCAACAACGACCCAACGAGTCCCCATTACAGAGGCATGGGTTAGTTTTGGGTTGATTTGGAGGCCAACAACGACCTTAACAACTTCCGTTACGAAGGGGTGGACCTGTTTTTAGGTTGAATTTGCATGTTTTCTAAACCATAACAAGGCTGGGTGGGAAGTGAAACGTCTCCTGGATGGAGAGCGAATCTTCAGAATTGGAAAACAAAGTCCAATGGTTTGTTATTAACTTTTTTTTTGGAATACAATTTTTTTTTTTTTTTTGCATTTTTCTTCTCTTTTTAACATTAAAGTGGACCCCCAACTGAATGCTGGAATAACAATCTGATGTTTCTGTAGACATATTGAAGTCACTCTCTGAAAGATGAAGCAGNAAGAAACCCAAATATCCTATCTCAAAATATTAGAATATCGTGAAAAAGTATACTAGTAGGCTATTCAACTAATCACTTGAATCGTCCAATTAACTCGAAACTCCTGCAAGGGTTTCCTGAGCCTTGAAAAACACTCAGCTTGGTTCAGTAAACTAAATCACAAGTATGGGGAAGACTGCTGATCTGACTACTGTCCAGAAGACCATCATTGACACCCTCCATCAGGAGGGTAAGACACAAAAAGAAATTTCTCAAAGAGCAGGCTGTTGACAGATTGCAGTTTCAAAGCACATTCACAAAAGTGTGTTGGAAGGGGGAAATGTGGCAGGAAACGCTGCACAACCAAGAGAGGTGACCGCAGCCTTACCAGCATTGTGAAGAAGAGCCACTTCCAGAATTTGGGGGAGCTTCAAAGACAGTGGACTGAAGCTGGAGTCCAGGTATCAAAAGCCACTGTTCACAGACGTGTCCAGGAAATGGGCTACAATAGCCGTATTCCCATGGTCAAGCCACTTCTGAACTCAAGACAACGGAAGAAGCGTCTGACTTGGGCAATGGAAAAGAAGCACTGGACAGTTGCAGAGTGGTCCAAAGTCCTCTTTTCAGACCAAAGCAAGTTTTGTATGTCATTTGGTAGTCAAGGCGCCAGAGTCTGGAGAAAGGCTGGAGAGGCGCAAAATCCAAGTTGCTTGAAATCCAGTGTGAAGTTCCCACAGTCAGCGATGGTTTTGGGAGCCATGTCAGCTGCTGGTGTTGGTCCACTGTGCTTCATCAAGTCCAGAGTAAATGCAGCTGTGTACCAAGATATTTTAGAGCACTACATGCTTCCATCTGCTGAAAAGCTCTATGGAGATGATGATTTCATTTTCCAGCATGATCTGGCACCTGCCCACAGTGCCAAAACCACCAGTAACTGGTGTACTGACCATGGCATTACTGTCCTTGATTGGCCTGCCAATCCCCCTGACCTGAATCCCATAGAGAATTTGTGGGGTATTGTGAAG